>NC_056737.1:1447837278-1447854778 GCF_019279795.1 Protopterus annectens
GTTTATATATATATATATATATATATGTATGTATATGTATGTATTGTAATATATAGTTGGAGGGGTGTGGGCTGCACAGCCCCCCACATTGGGGGGGTGTGGGGCGAAGCCCCCCACCTAGAAAGTTTGTCTATGAAATGAGCTGTTAATGAAATGGGATGTCAGTGAATAGAAGTAGACCCATATATATATATATATATATATATATATATATATATATATATATATATATATATAATATGTGTGTGTGTGTGTGTGTATATATATATATATATATATATATATATATATATATATATATATATATATATAGACAGACACACACACACTCACACACAGACACACATTTGTTTACTGAAGTAGTGCTCTGATCAGTATTTATTTATTTATTTAGTTAGATTTGTTTACTGGGGAAGTGCACTGGTCAGTATTTATTTGTATTTGTTTACTCGGGCAGTGCACTGATTAGTAATTCTTTATTTATATTTGTGTACTGGATAGTGCACTGATCAGTATTTATTTATTTCTTGTTTACCAGGGTAGTGTACTGATCAGTATTTATTTATTTATTTGTATATATGTGTTTATTCCACGGTGTGCAGCGGTAGCGTTGTTGCCTCACAGCAAGAGGTTCTCCTGTTCGATTCTTAGCCTGGGTTGGGAGTGCCTTCTGTGTGGAGTCTACATGTCCCCCCGCAGTTGAAAGACATGCGTTGAATGGGCGTGTCTTCGTTGAAGGTTGGGCGTCGGGCTGGCAGCTCAACACCATAAAAAACAACTGCCAATCATTAGCGGACTGGAGTTCTGCTGTGGCGACCCCTAACCGGGAAAAGCTGAAAGACAAACAAACTTTTCCAACAACATTCAGTATTTAATCCCTTCGGTATCAATGTTTCATGTTTTAAAATAAATATTGTTTCTTTTTTCAAAAGATTGCATCTATGAGCTTCCTTATCATTATTTTTTAAACAAACTTGTTCTAAAATAGTTGCCTTAAGTCCTTCAGGATCTCCATTATGGCAACTTCTAAAATGTTGGGCTAAGGGACTTTTTGTCTTACCTGTCCTAATGTCTCTCAAATGTTCTAACAGTCTAACTTTAAATATTCTTTTTGTTTGTCCGATATAGAACATATTACATGTACATTTGATAGCATACCCACTACCCCTTCTGTTCTACAGTTATATTCCCGATTTACACTAAAAGGGATGCCATTTATGGTCTGAAAAGTATTTACTATATAGGGACATCCCCTACACTTTCTACAAGATCTGGTCCCCTTATTCCAAAGCTGCACAGACAAATTCATGTTTGGCCTTTGAAATTTAGTGTGTACCACCAGATCTCGTATACGTCTGCCTCTCTTGTACGAGAATACTAACTTTTTATTCACCAGCCCATTTAATTCATCAAAACTTCTCAAAAATTCCCAATAATGGAGCATGATCTGTTTAATATTCTCACTCAACACATTATATCCTAAGACTTAAAATAAAGTAACTGTGTCCATTTTATTCCTTCTGCTAACACGTTCCCTTCCATAATTTTTTATTCTTTTGTCTATTCCTTATCTAATATTTAATACATGCTTCAAATCTCTATCAGTAATTTTCACATCATGTCTTCTTTTCCTGAACATTGCTGCAGTCTGTTCTAGTTGTTTTTTAAAAATACTCTCATCATTGCACAATCTTGATATCCTTAAGAATTCCCCAAATGGTAATGATTCCAATGTATGCTTTGGGTGACAACTAGTACCAATTAGAAATTGATTCACCTCATTAAACTTCCTATGTATACTCATTTTTATACACTCACCCACTACTCCACACAAATTTATGTCTAAAAATGAAACTTCTTGTCCATATTGTAGACCATCAAATGCTGTCTAAAACCTATTCCATTGTATTTCTTCCACAAAATGTAGTACTAAGTGTACACCAACCTCACATAAAAAAACGAAACCATCAATAAACCTAAAATAAAATGTTACATATTTTTTAAAAAAAGAATTATTATATATATCTTCTTTTTCCATCATACCCATAAAAAGATTGGCGTACATGGGGGCAAAGGGATATTGGATAGGGACACTTTAAAAGTTTTAATTGATGTTTTTAGTGTTTAATTCTTTATTAATTGAAGCTGCTGGTATTATATAAAGGATTGCTGAATTTGTGTATTTTACTCCTTGAAGGCTATTTGTAGCCGAGGCGCTAGAGAAATAAAATTCTTTTGTTATATGAGGTACTACAGAGTCCCTAAATTTCTTTTCAAAAATCCTACTGCTGACCCAGAGGTCATTTCACAGGGGCTAAAGGTATAAAAGCAACTACTGCTAAGAATCCCACCCCTTCGGACAGGGATTCGATCTTTAGACAGATGGGGTAAAAAAGTATACACCTCTGCAACTCTCGCAATTAGGGCATTGAATTGCCAGTTTCAAATGCTGAAATGCCAGCAACATGTTATGGAACTTAAGATAAAATTATTTACCTTTACAGACTGTGCAGAAAATAGAGTTACAAGAGCTTATACATTCTGCAAGCCACGTCAGCAAGCATACTTTGCAGTGTGACTTTGACGCCCTAGAAGCATCTTGCAGGGCAGCAGTCACTGGTTCTGTACGGAGAAGGCATGCTTGGCTGAAAGAACAGACCTTGCCAGACCATGTCAAATCAAAATTACTAGATGCTCCTTTGAACAAGGACAATCTGTTTGGCAGCAAAGCAGAAGAGGTTCTAAAACAGATGGAAGAAAAAGCTAAATCTATGCAGACAGTCAAAAATTTTTTGCAAGTGCAGCCTCCTAGATTCAGTAGGCATTGCCCTGCGAAACATTGGCTCTTTCCAGCCCCCTCAAGGCCATCTCAAACTAGACCCAGGGGAAACAGACCCCCCCCCCAGATTACAGTCTCAGGGTATGCAAAGATCTAAGCAATGCAGTGCCTCCACTTCAAAAACAGGGAGTGCTAAGCCACCCCTATACGGAAAGAATTCACAATGACTTCTCAACTCCACTTCTCACCTCTGCCAAACTGCTCTTGCCCTTAGGAGGAAAACTTGCCCATCATGCAAAAAAATTGGATCTCCATCACAACGACCGATGGGTCCTCAACATTGTATCCCAGGGATACAAGTTTTACTTCCACTCACTGCCAACCTCAAAAGGGTTCCCAGACCTTCCTCCAAACCAGTGGGCAGAGGCACAAAACCAAGTTCAATCCCTGCTCTCCATAAGGGCAATTCACCTGTTTCTGCAGAATAGATAGGTCAAGAGTTCTATTCCAGACTTTTCCTGGTACCCAGAAAAGAGAGCACTTGGCAACCTATCCTAGATCTTTCCATTCTAAACACCTTCCTTGTGGTACCAAAATTCAAAATGCTCACCCTTCAGCAGCTTCTTTCTCTGCTGTCCAAAGATGCCTGGTTAGCCACCCTAGACCTAAAAGAAGCCTGTCTGCACATTCCTATCAGTGACTCATGCAAACAATACCTACGTTTCAGGGCAGGATCTATGCATTATCAGTTCTCTGCACTTTCCTTTGGCTTATCCACTGCTCCCAGATATTCACAAAATGTCTGGCTCCAGCCATTGCCTATTGCAGACAGAGAAAAATTCAAATTTCCCCATACGTGGACGATTGCCTGATTTAGGCAGACAGTCAGGAAACGCTGTTGCAGCACCTGACATTTGTAAAGAACATTCTAACCTCCCTGGGGTACACTATCAGCAAAAAGAAATCAAAACTAGTCCCCAGTCAAAAGATTGTATTCCTGGGAGCAAGCTTGGACACAGCGTTCCAGATGGCATTCCTTACTCTAGAAAAACAAGCCTATCTGACAGGCTACTTCACTCAAATGGCTACCAGAACCCAGCTATCCACAAGGAAAGTCCTGTAGGCCCTAGGGTTCATGGCCTCTTGCATTCTACTAATTCCATATGCCAGACTGCATATGAGGAAACTTCAGTGGCACTTAAATAGTCTTTTGTGCCAAAATTCTCAGGACCTGGAAACCGTCATACCTATCATACCTTGTCTAAGGACAGAGTTTCTTTGGTGGGCAGCAGCATGCAAACACAACAAGGGACTTCCCTTTACTCAACCCCAAGCCACCAAGACCCTAACCACAGATGCATCAGACAATGCCTGGGGGCACACCTGGACAACAAGTGAAATAACAAGTGAAATTCAGGGCCATTGGAGCCCAAGTCAAATTAATCTGCACATCAACCAAAAAGAGATACTAGCTGTTCAGCATGCTCTGACAGCTTTCAAATCCCTACTCCCACCAGGACCCCTGCTAATAAAAACAGACAACACCACAGTTGTGTGGTACATCAACAAGCAGGGGTGTTGACCCACTCTGCAGACTAGCCATGGCCCTGTGGAACATGGCCTTGGACATGCATATTCATCTGCAAGCTCAATTCCTGCCAGACAAACAAAACTCTCTGGCAGACAACTTAAGCAGAAATCTCCTAGACCCACACGAGTGGCAATTAGAACCCAGCACCTTCAGCCTTCTAATCCAGCAATGGAGGACTCCAGAGGTGCATCTCTTTGCCTCCCCCTACAACCACCAACTCAGCAAATTCTGCACCAAGAATCCTCACAGCAGGGCCTGGAAAGTGGATGCCCTATTTTTTCAGTGGGTAAATCTCTCAATCTATGCATTTCCCCCTCTGCCCCTTCTCTCAAGAGTATTACTCAAGATAAGACAGGACAGACCAAGGACAATTCTTTTTGCCCCGGACTGGCCCACTCCTGCACAGCCTGTCACCGGTGCCACCCTGGCACCTACACCAGAACCCAACCCTGCTCTCTCAGCAGGAGGGACAGATTTTGCATCCGCAACTGCACACCCTAAATCTTGCAGCCTGGCTTATTCCTTGAATACTTCCCCAGCAACCCTAAGCAAGCAGGTGCTGGACGTCATTCTTGAAGCCAGAAGACCCAGTACAAGAAAATCCTATGCTGATAAGTGGAAAAGGTTCTGCTCCTGGATTCTGTCTAAAGGAGAGGACACAACTCTGCCCTCCCTGCCTCTAATCCTGGATTACTTAGCAGATCTATTCCACAAAGGCTTGTCCTTCTCCTCCATTAAGATACATGCCTCAGCCATTTCGGCTCATTACAACACTGAGGCACCTCTCTTCTTGCACCCTCTTATCAAACAGTTTCTGAAAGGGGCAAACAACTTAAGGTCACCAAGGAGAACACCCACCCCTGCTTGGGACCTTAACTTTGTAGTGGAAAAGCTCACACTTCCCCCCTTTGAACCTGCTGTGTTGCAGAGTTAAAATTCCTCTCTTGGAAAACAGCCTTGTTTCTGGCCATCACTTCAGTTAGAAGAGTGTCTGAGCTGCAAGGACTTATGGCTGTGGAACCCTTCATTAATTTCCATGCTGACAGGGTTTCCCTCGGGACTAACCCTGCCTTTATGCCTAAAGTGGTTTCCAGTGTGGCTCTCAACCAATCCATCCATTTGCCAACTTTATTCCCTAATCCTCAAAATAAAGGGGAAAGGATCCTGCACTCCTTGGACGTACACAGACAGCTCAGATTCTACCTTGATAGGACTAAGGCCTTAAGAAAATCTGACCAGTTACTAGTCAGCTTTGCAACAGGGGCAGAGGGCAGGGCCATTTCAAAACAAACCATTTTCAAATGGATAGCACACTGCAGCCATTTCTGCTACAAGCACCATGGGAAACAACCCCTCAAGGGGTCAGAACACATTTCACTAGGGCAACATCTACCTCTGCAGCATTTCTCAGGGTAGTTCCTACCATGGACATCCTGGAAGCTGCCACCTGGAGTTCAGTACACACCTTCACCAAGCATTACCACCTGCCTATCTTTTTCAAATCCAGGGCAGGTTTTGCAACAGCAGTCCTGCAAGGCATACTAGCCAGCCCCAACTCTTCTTGACTGCCTCCACCCTTCCTCAGCTTTGGGAATCCACCCAATTGTGATGACTGCAGTAGTGAAACACGAAGAACATAGTACAGTTGTGTACACTTATCATAAATGTAGGTGTTCGAATGTATTCACTGTTGCAGTCCTGGTTTCCCTCCCTCCAGCCCCCTGTTTTTTCTCTCTCTCTCTCTCTCTCTCTCTATGGCTATTACTCACCCCTTTCAGGGATATTGGTATTTACTTTTTACTGGTGGTGTTTTCCCCACCATAACTTAGCTCCCTATTTCGGGGGCTTCTGACATTTGGGACAAGAAAAACTGATGTAATGGCGTCGGCTGCCTGTTTTTATACCCCTGATGACCTGACGTCAGTCCTGAAGCGACGGCATCCGACGCAGAAATACTAAGTCTCTGGTATTTGGGCCGACTGAGGGCTACCCCAAGTGTGATGACTGCAACAGTGAATACAAACAAGGTAAGTGTACACAACTGTACTTTTTTTTTATACAGAGAAAAAACAGAGGAGTAAAAAAATACTACACACACTAGATGTGCATAGGTAACTCCAGTAATATTTTGACAGAACCAAACCCTTCAGGAAGCTAACCAGGTATTTGGTTCCTGTTTTGGGACTCAAAAAGTTTAACCTATAATTAAATATATTGTTTCCAGGTGGTTTTCCTCTGCTATTGTCTTTATTACTCTCACCATGGTAAATCTATTCTGGGAAGTGTTCAGGTAAAGTTTATCAGAGCCTTAGCTTTTCCAGTTGGCATACTGGAAAGGGGTGGACTCAAGATACATTCTAGGGGCAGCAATTTGGTCCTCCATCCATACCTTTACAAAACATTACAGACTGGATTCCTTTTCCAGGTCCAGAGCAGGCTTTGCTAGGACCAGTCTCCAGGGGATCCTGGGAACCTTATCCTTCCTCTTTCTAGATTGTATAAAGCTATAGTCGTCTACCCATAGGCAGTGGGAATGATGAGCATAGTACAGCTGTTTAAGTTGCCCTTTGCTATAACAGTATATTTTGAAATTTTTCACCGCCACAGTATCCACACCCACCCTCCCCTCACCCTTCTTGTAAGTAGTTTTAGTGAGATATAAAGATGTCCTTCAAGGATGCAGTCCTAACATATGGGTTGTCCTGCCTCAGGCAGCCCCTCGGTCGGCCGGATTCCAAAGTCTGGGTCTGGCCTCGGCTGATGTCGCACTTCACCCGACGTCATAGCTGCTGTGAATTGGGTATAAAGGCATCAGCCGACGCCATTTTCCTCAGTCTTTCTTGCGCGCGCAGTGCCCAGCAGAAGCTGTTCGCAAGTGCGGTCGGTCAGATCCAGAGATTTCTACTACCGAAGACTTCTAAAAGCTAAGTACCCGTTGGGACTCTTTCTTGCCTCAGCGATGTCAGAAAAGTAAATAATTGTTTAACTTGTGAAACCAATACCTCATAAGGATTTCCACTCTTACTGCCTTCCTTGCTTAGGCCAAGACCACGACGTATCAGCTTGTCTAGCCTGTGCTTCCTTCAACCGACGGACACTTAGACGTCGGTCGGAGTTTGCAGAGGAGTTTTTAGGTCCTGCTTTTGCTTACAAAATGCCGTCGGAGACTCCGACTTCACAATTAGCTAAAAAGCGTAAGGAAAAGGACCGACACTTGCGGTCTGCGGTTTCGGCCGAAACCACGGTTAAGCCAGCCGCGAGTGTCTCGGTTTCGGCCGAAACCGAGTCCTCGGTTCTTCCTTGACGAAAGCTTGCCTCCGATGGCGAGGCCTCACAGCATGGCTGAATCCGCTACTGAACTTTCCCCTGCTGTAGCAGGCTCCCAGGATTTATCAGGTACTATTCCTTTAGACGTATCTGCTCCTGCACGTGGAGCTGCTAGGCCCCCTACATCTATGTCTATCAAGGCTTTTTCTAGGGCTAAAGCAGCTAAATCTTCTAAGGCCTTGCCTGCTAAAACCCCCTCACACAGGCCTACCTCCAGTTCCCAAATGCTCAGCTTGGCTGAGGATCTCATTTCTTTGATTAGGGGATCCCAACCTCACCCAGACAGGGCCTCTCAACCCCCTCCAGAGAAGAGGCCTAGAGCAGAGCCCCTGGATCCTGTTTCTACAGATTACTCCTCGGATGATTCAGAAAACTCAGGTCCTCCAGAAGGCCCATATTCTCCTTATGAGGATTCTGATGCAGAAGACTCCATTCCTTCTGCCTCTCCTCCCGAGGAATTTTCTTTTGGGGAAACCTTACATGCAATGAGAGAGCATTTTCAATGGCAGGGCCAGGATTTTTCAGATTCTAGGAAAAGGCTAAGGACCTTTTTACATTTACCACAGCATAGGCCTTTAGCCATTCCTCCAGTACTTACAGTTGTTGATGATGCTTATAATGATGCCTGTACTGCCCCTGACTCTCTTCCCCCGGCCCCTGCCAAGCCCGACAGATATTACAGGGTCCCAGACACACACTTTCATTTGTATAAGGCTCCTATTGCAGATCCTGAAACCATTTCACAGGGCTCCAAAGCTGTAGCAGCTGCCTCTGCCAAAAACCCCCTCCCCTCTGAAAGAGAATCTAGAGCATTAGAGAGATGGGGTAAAAAAGTATGTTTATACTTCTGCTACTCTTTCGGCTAGGGCCTTAAACTGTCAATTCCACATGATTCAGTATAAGGAATTTTTGTTAGACCAGCTAAATAAAAAACTGTCCTCTCCTGAACCTATAGACCGTAAGTCCCTTCAGGAGTTGGTACATAACACTCAGCAGGTCAGTAATCATTCCTTGAAATGTGGCTATGATGCACTGGAGGCTTCCTTTAGATCAGCTATGACTGGAACAGTGATTAGAAGGCATGCCTGGTTAAAAGAACAATCCTTACCAGACCATGTAAAGTCAAAGCTTCTAGATGCTCCCATGGAGAAACAAAGTTTGTTTGGCTCCCCTGCACAGCAAGTGCTAAAGAAGGTGGAAGAAAAAGCAAAATCTGTCCAAACAGTCAAGGATTTTTTACAGGTCCAGCCTCCGAGGTTTAGTAGAAATTGGCCTTCGAAGAATTGGTCCTTTCCAGACACCTCCAGAGCACAGAGAGGCAGAAATAGGCGCCCAAGAGGCAGAGGTCAGTGGCAGCCTAACAACCAGAGAAGTACTGCCACAGATTCAGCTACAACCACCCCCACAGGACAGACACAATGACTTGACTCTGATACCGCCTACCAGGGAACAACTGCAAGCACCCTTAGGCGGAAAGCTTGCCTTATTTTCCGTAAACTGGCATTACATTACAGGAGACAAATGGATTTTACAGACAATAGACAAAGGCTACAGGTTTCACTTCCACACTCTACCAAAAAAGAGAGGAATGCCAAACCTACCACCAAACCAAAAAACAAACGCTCTAGCACAAATCAACCACCTACTAAGGATGAGAGCTTTAGGAAAGGTACCGCCTATGGAACAAGGGCAAGGATTTTATTCCAGACTTTTCCTGGTACCAAGGAAAGAAAACCAATGGAAACCTATTCTCGACCTGTCCGCTCTGAACACATATCTCATTGTTCCAAAATTCAAAATGCTGACCCTACAGCAACTTCTTCCCGTGCTGGGCAAGGAGTCTTGGCTGGTGACTCTAGATCTCAAGGAGGCATACCTGCACGTCCCTATATGACCAGATTGCAGAAGATACCTCAGATTTCTTGCAGGATCAGAGCATTATCAATTCTCAGCATTGCCCTTCGGCTTATCTACTGCGCCCAGAGTATTCATGAAATGCCTGGCATCAGTAATGGCTCATTGCAGGCTTCAGGGAATTCAAATTTATCCATACCTGGACGACTGCCTGATACAAGCGGACAACAAGACCAAATTAACAAAAGATTTGGAAAAGGTTATACAACTACTGCAAGCCCTGGGATACACAGTCAACATGAAAAAGTCAAGGCTGGTACCATCCCAAAGGATAACATTCTTGGGTGCAGAACTGGACACATCTAATCAAATGGCATTTCTCACAGCAGAAAAGCAAAAGCAACTACCACTCTATTTCATGGCATTAAAAGCATGAGAACCAGCTTACAGCAAGGAAAGTCCTGCAAGCCCTGGGATACATGGCATCCTGCATAATATTGATTCCACATGCCAGGCTACATATGAGGAAGTTGCAATGGTACCTAAGGAATGTATGGTCTCAACACAAGCACAGTCTAGAAGCCCAGATTCCAATAATTCCATGCCTGAAACAAGAATTCCTGTGGTGGGCTCAGGCCTGTCAGTTGAACAGAGGTCTGCCCTTCCACAAACCTCACCCAAGCCAGACTATCACCACGGACGCCTCAGACCTAGGCTGGGGGCACACATGGTGGACAAGTGTATACAAGGCCTATGGACACAAGACCAGCTGAACCTACATATAAATCAAAAGAGATGCTGGCAGTGAAACAGGCACTTCAGACATTCAGACCTTTTCTTCAACAAGGTCATTTGCTGATAAGGACGGACAACACCACAGTCATGTGGTATATCGACAAACAGGGAGGCACACACTCATATCCTCTATGCCGGATGGCAATGGACCTGTGGAATGTGGCCCTGAACCACAACATTCAACTCCAGGCCAAATTTGTGCCAGGAAAAGAAAATTCACTAGCAGACACCTTAAGCAGAACTACCACGGATGCCCACGAATGGATGCTGCATCCAGACATCTTCAAAACCATTACAAAGAAATGGGGACTACCAGAAATAGACCTGTTCGCATCCCCACACAACCACCAATTGAGGAAATTCTGCACAAGGACATACCATCCACTGGCTTGGAAGGTGGACTCCCTATCCTTCAGTTGGGAAAACCTGACAGCATATGCATTCCCACCTCTTCCTTTGATGCACAAAGTGCTACTGAAGATCAAAGAAGATCACCCAAGGATCATCCTGATAGCTCCAGACTGGCCGAGGCAGCATTGGTACTCGCTACTGAGGAGTATGTCTCGGACACACGCATGGCCTCTTCCTCTAGCTCCTTTACTACTAACACAGAACAACTACAAGATCCTTCATCCAAACTTGAAAACACTGCAGCTAGCTGCTTGGAATATTACATAAAGCAAAATAACCCAGACTTATCTCAGAGGGTTAAAGACATTATCCTGGAGGCTCGCAGACCCTCCACAAGGAAGACTTATTCAGCCAAATGGAAAAGATACCTCATTTGGAGTGCAGCAAAAGGAGAAAATGTATCATTAGCAAACATAGCTAACATCCTGGAATACTTAGCAGAACTTTTCCACAATGGCCTGTCTTACTCCTCCATTAAGATTCATGCATCAGCAATTTCAGCAGAATACAACACGGATCCTCCAGTCTTCTCTCATCCTCTACTCAGGCAGTTTCTGCGAGGAATTAAAAATGTAAAGCCTCCAAGGAAGCCACCTTTGCCTACATGGGACCTTAACTTTGTGCTGGAAAAGTTAACACTTCCCCCTTCCGAACCAGCAGCAACAGCAGAATTACAGTTCTTATCTTGGAAAACTGCCTTCCTGCTTGCAATCACTTCAGCAAGAAGGGTTTCTGAATTACAGGCATTAATGGCAGTACAGCCCTTCCTTAACTTCCATCAGGATAGAGTGTCCTTGAGAACTAATCCTACTTTTATGCCAAAAGTGGTCTCCAGGGTATCATTGAACCAAGCAATCCACCTGCCAACATTCTTCCCCAACCCACAGAACAGGGGGGAAAGACTACTACATACATTGGATGTACACAGGCAGTTGCGCTATTATCTGGACAGAACCAAGACCAACAGAAAGACTGACCAGCTTCTGGTAGCATATGCATCAGGAATGGAAGGAAAAGCAATTTCAAAACAGACAATCTCAAAATGGATAGGAAATTGCATTAGATTTTGTTACTCTTTTCATGGAAAGACAACTCCAGAAAACATCAGACCTCACTCCAAGGGCTACAGCCACTACTACAGCTTTCTTCACGGTGGCTACCAAAGACATTTTAGAAGCTGCTACTTGGAGCTCCGTGCATACATTTGCCAAGCATTATAATCTACCTTTATACTCCAGATCCCGAGCAGGTTTTGCAACTGCTGTTTTGCAAGGGATCTTAACTACACTATAATCATCTTAGTGCCTCCACCCCCAGTTTGGCTATGGTATTCTACCCATATGTTAGGACTGCAGATGCATCCTTGAAGGACATAGTACAGTTTTGTACCTACCATAAATGTAGATGTCCGAGGTATGCATCTGCAGTCAAGATTACCCACCCTCCTTCCCTCTGTGGTACTCCTAGGGTATTTGCCCATCTTGTAGCTAGCTGGGGAATCTATTATGGTGTATTTGTTTGTATATATGTATATACATGCTTATATTGTTTGCTCTCTACTGTTTGGAACCATTTGCATTTATCCAAATTTAGCCTTCCTAGAGGGCACCTGGCTTCTGGGGCAAGAAACACTGAGGAAAATGGCGTCGGCTGATGCCTTTATACCCAATTCACAGCAGCTATGACGTCGGGTGAAGTGCGACATCAGCCGAGGCCAGACCCAGACTTTGGAATCCGGCCGACCGAGGGGCTGCCTGAGGTAGGACAACCCATATGTTAGGACTGCAGATGCATACCTCTCGGACATCTACATTTATGGTAGGTACAAAACTGTACTTTATTTATATCTTGGTTAGTTCAGATTGGGTTCCCCTTGTTTTTGTTGGGGGATTTTTAGCCACTCTGCCAGTTTATATGGCTCCCTCAAAAAGGGATCAGCCAATAATAGCCAGAGTGACAGTGTGGGAGGGAATGAAAGCTTTTAGATGGTGTCTGATTGCTGGATCCTTTGTAGGATGCAACCTATAGGCTACTGCACCAGTGAATAATTTGAACACGTGCAGATACAGGTAAGGGCAGCTTTAGATCGCTGTACTTTCCCAGTATTCTGGTCTCATCTAACGTGACATTCATGGTTACTAGATTCTTAACTTGGATCTCTTATCTCACGCATATGGCCAGCCTCAACTGGATATCAATTATCTTAGACTAACCACTTAGTTTCTCCAATTCCAATGTTGGCTAACAGCCCTACCCTATCTATCATAATCATTCAGATTACAGACTACAAAGCTGTAGAAGAGTAAATGGAAAATAAGCACATAAAGGACTGGGACCCTGTTCATCTCCTGTTCTCTCCATTTTGCAAATCCTAGTGAACTTGTTTGACTTAGATCTGCCTTGTTTCAGTCAACAGCCATTTCAGACTTTCACCTTGGCTTCATTTCAAGTTTTCTAGCTTCACAAAAGATATGTAAGACCTCCTTGAAAGGCAATTCCTTCTTGGGCTCCTATTAAAGATCCACTTCTCCATGTATTCTAAGCTTTGTACTTCAAGATGTTATGCAACCCCATTCTAACCTGCCCCAAACTGTTTGAAACACCTTTTCTCGTAAACCTTACTACTACTAACTGTTACTTCATTAAGAGGAATTTCTGAGCAGCGTACTTTATTTTGCAAACCATCATTTCTAGTTTTTCATTGAGATGGAGTCTCCCTCAGACAAAATCACTCCTTTTATTCTTAAAATTGCTTCGCTTCTAAGGCAGCCATAAATTAAACCATTCATTTGGCAGGCTTATTTCCAAACCACACAACTAAAGAAACATATACACTGCATAATTTAGATGTTCACAGGTGGATCATATTTTATATTCATTGGACAAAACTCTTATGTAATGACAACCAATTTTTGTGTCCTTTTCTCCAAGACAAGGAACTTTGTCTCCAGAGTGACACTGTCCATATGGCTTTCTGACCACAGAGTCAGTCTCAACTTCCATGGCTCTTTTCAAGAGCTGTTCTATAAATGACATTTGTGCTGCAGCAATGTGGTGAACATTGCATACCATGATCATATCCATTGAAAGCTTAATATTTTGAAAATATTATAAGCTTAATATTGTAATTATAGCCAGAGCTACCTTTATATTCTTCCTACATGGCATGACAGGATTCCTCTGAGGATGGTTGAAAGTAACTGGGGATTCTATCCCAACAGTTGAGATGGACGGAGAGGACATTATTAAGAGAAATTTATGCACTTACCATAACAATTGATCCTTATTGCCCCTCTCCATCCATCTCAACAATTCCCTTTTCCAGATGGTCACCATCCTTCCTGGTAGACTTGGTAGGCTTAAACATGAAGCCTTTCTCCACTGCCTCCTTAGTGCAGTAATATCTGATGGGGCAAACATGATTTCAGGGACACAAGTAATCCACTGTACAATGGAAGAAGCACTGGAGAAGCTTCTTGAAAAATTTCCAGCTCTAATCTGCCACAAGGGGCAGGTAACCCAACAGTCATGATGGATAGAGGGGGCAATAATGATCCGTCATTATGTCTACATAAATCGTGTTTAGTTCTCTCCTCCCTGGAGATGGGTGATTTGTGCTTTGACACCTTTGTTTTGAACTGCTGCTGCTGCTTCTGCCAGAACAAGAAAGAAGAGAAGATTTTTCCAGCTCATCTACCTTTATATTGTCAACATCCTGATGTTCGAGTGGGAAGGAATTCACTGGGCCAAGAGGGGGAAAGGTGAGGAGATCTGGAAGTCAGGCCAGCCATTGTGTTTTTGCAGGCAGGAATCTCAAGACTCAGTACTCCAATAATGAATATAGTTGAACATCTACAATTATGGTAAGTTACTACCACAGTTGTATTTTTGTAATTTTATAGCCCTGTTTGTCTCACATGCTTACTCACTTTAATTTATAGGCAACTAGAAGTGTTGGCCTGAGCATGCCATCCTAGATCTGGCATACGATGCCAATGCATATTGAAGATGGAGTTGAATGAATTCCTACATACAGAGTAGTTAGAAAGTGTTTAAATTTAATGCTGAGAAAAGGTCCTCTAAAGATAAAAAATATATAACCTTTATTTACCCCAGAAGGCCTTCTCGAAGATCAAATGAATGAATATTCACATATCTGTTACTTAGACTTTAGTCTTTACAAGCAGCCCACTATTGGCTACTGCCACTGCTGCATAAGTATTATCAGGGGGTAAGTGTTGTGTGGTGCCTGCTTTTTGAATAATTCAGTGTGTATTGTCTTGTCCTTCCCATTTGTATTGACTGTTGCAAAGTAAATATGATTACAGTGAGAAATGTGGCATGTAGCATTGCAGAGAGAATAAAGAAAATGTATGCTGCTGATGAAGAGTATCTGAAAAAAAAAGAAATTGATTATGTTACTTTTTTAAGCCATTCTGTTAATTTTAAATCATCACTGCAGTTCATGCAGCGTTTTTAATCTCCTGTTGTTTTGGTTACATTTTATTTCAGTCACCATCAAGTTTTTAAACGTGTAGTATCCTATTTTGAGAAAACGCAGAAGAAATTGGAGATGTCTAATGCACCATCATCTCCTCCACCTGGAGAGATGTCCAGTGGGCCTGTTGCTGAAAGCTGGTGTTACACACAGGTTAGCTAATTTTTAGATTAAGATGTCAGTGAGCAATGATGTCATTGTTCTAAAGATTATAAAATATAAAAGGATGATGGAAATGAAGTAAAATTGTTTTCAATTTCTGTGTCTGAATAGATATGTTCAAACCACCTAGAAGTGTTAGCACTTATCACAGATGGCGAAGTTCTTATACTTGGCTTAGTGGCTTATCTCCATTTTTCTTTTGAAATTTACCAGGTTTCCCTCCTATTCATTTTGTTTAGTGCTGAAATGTAGGTTTGAATGTTTGCAAGTCATTCTCCGCATTACTAGATGTCCTTCCTTGTCACTGTTGCAGTATTCTTCACCCAAGGGATTTCCTGCCAAGGATAGCCCGACATCCAGACAGTATACCAAAGTCTTCATCTCTTGTAGGCGCCGTCTGTCACGTGTGCTTCCCATGTACGACAAAAGGCATGTAGGTGACATATGGACGCAGATACTCAGAACTTCTTTGCCTGCCGCCAGTCCAAATGCCATTGTTAAACTTCAGTCTGAACACCCTTCTACCGTGCTGGTTACTAAGCCATTTTTTTTAGATAAGTGCCCCAATGGGGTTTCTTCTCTTTCTTTTACTTTTGTTGTTGTGCCCATGTCATCTAGAAAGGGAAAATTTCAATTTAGGAGGCAGATTCCCCATAAAGACTGTCACAGCCAGTGTTTTTTTTTTTTTTTTTGGGTGCTTCTTATGACCATACATATATGCCATATGGCATAATGTATGTCAGGTATTTGTACCCAAGACTCTTCATAGTAGTCTCTCCTCCTTATCCATATACCTGGAGAACCAATGTGTTAAGTTCTTGGGTGCCTTTGTGGAAACCTGTTGTCCCAAGGACCAGCTGTCTTCCAAGAAGAAAGCCAGAAAAGTTAGGTTTGATCCTGCTGCTTCCAGCTGTAGCGGATGTCTCTCTCAAGGCTAGTGAAAGCCTGGAGGACCATTTAGTAGTTGCTTCAGATTCCTCTGCTGAGACCACATCAGCAGCCGGCATGGATCTGGCTTCTCGTACTTCCTCAGGGGCTTTTCAAACCTCTGTGTCTGACATTGTGGGGGAATCTGTGCTGATTATATCCAAAGGACCAAGGGGGATTCCTCAGCTCTTTCTAAGGGAGGAGATTCCTACTGCTATTATAGAGTCATGTCAGGGGTCTGACCCTCTGAGGGTGTTTTGTGCTGACATCAAGCAGGAAAAGAAACAAAAAACGAAGCATATTTCCCCTATTGTGAATGGCAGGATTTCACTCAGGCTTTATTTAATGCGTTGATGACCTTGAAGCCATCTCAAGGGGTCCTCTGTTCCCGCTCCTCCCTGGTCTTCTGCTCCACTCAGAGGCATAGGGACTTGGTTGCCTCAGATGAGGATCTGGGCTCAGGGGAAGAAGCCTTTTCTTATTCTTCCACAATCCCTTCTCCCTTGGACTACAGTTCAGAGGAGGAGGACTTTGTAAGTTCAGACTCCCCTTTGGAAGAACTCTCCTTCAGGTATACCACTGCCCATATGATGGATTACTTTAAGTGGGATTGTTCTCAAGTCTCTGATATTCACAAAGGTATTATCAGCTTCTGCAGATAGTCTCCTAAACCATCTGCTGTCCTGTTCTGGCTGCCCTTCTAGATACATTTTTGACCACCTCTGTAGCCCCTGACTCTCACCCTCCTGCACCTATGAAGCCGCACAGCTTCTATAAAGTGCCTGAGGAGTACAAGTAGCTTTATAAATGCCCTTCTGTTGACTCTTCTATATTGTCAGTCTCCTGTGACAAGCCTTCCAAGTTGTGACCCTCCACCAAGCTGTTGCCTTCTAATAAGGATAGTGGGGCAATGGAAGGCTTGGCAGAAGAGTATGCACTGCTGCCACTTTGTCCTTTAGGGCCATCCACTACCAGACTTGTATGACCAGGTATAATTTGGCTCTTCTTCCTCAGGTTTCTAAGGTGGTTTCTGACCTTCCTGACTCTAAGGGGAAGGCTTTGTAGAGCTTGCTGGGCTCTACGTCTCAAGTTGCCCACCATTCAATCAAATGGGGGTTTAGCAATTTTTTTCCCCGGTTTTTCTTTTTAGAATTTA
>NC_056737.1:1447864778-1447934295 GCF_019279795.1 Protopterus annectens
CTCTCAGCTCCTCCCCTCACCCATAATGCCCTGCTCTACCCTCATGACCTCAGATCTTGTTTGCCGCGCTGGTAACTAGATGTGGATTTCATAGCTCTCAGCTAAGTAGACTTTTCTTGTTAAAAAATAGAGAATTTTTTCCTTCTTTAACAATTTTTGTGTGAAAGTTGTAGGTTTCCTATTATTATTGACTGTTTTAGATTAATTTAATTTTCAGTAGTAATTTTTATTCCCTCCCCTCGCTGGTACGTAGAGTGTGTGTGAGGCCTGTGTGCTTTTTTTTTTTTTTTTATTGTTTAAGTTACTTTCTGTAACTTTAGGTTAGTTTATAGACTATGGCTGAACAGCCTAAGTCCATATTTTCTAAATGCTCGAGTGTGGCCATAAGCTGTCACGGCTGATGGCCACACTCGGTGTTATGTCTTGGGGTTGAACACCTCACATCTGGTTGTTCCATTTGTGCAGGGTTCAACCCCAGGGCACTGAGGGAGCGGAGGTCCAAGCTGGTCTTGGCGGGTCTTTTACCGCCGGACTCGGCTCCGACCTCCGCTCGCCGGGACTCCCTGCTGCAGTTGTTCCCCTGTGGCACCCTCCTGCTCCTGGGACTCAAACTCCCTTCAGGAGGACAGGAGGGATGCTTCTAAGAAGGACCGAGGGAGAAGCACCTAGCGGCGGGCGAGACCTCTGTTCGGCCCGCCAGCCAAGCGGGCTTCTCCCGGCTCACTGTCGATGCGGTCTCCTCCTTCTCGGCTCCGGTCACCTGTGTGCTTCTCACGGGTCCTGAGGAGGAGGAAGACCGAGCTCTCTCGAGGCTATCGAGGAGGCATTCCAGGCCTACCTCGGTAGCCTGCGTCGAGATCTACCCATAGCCTTTCGGATGCTGATCTGGACGGATGATGAAGGTTCATCCAGGCCCAGATGCAGATGGAGTGCTCTTGCCTCCCCCTCGGGGAGCTCAACACCCTTTTAAGCCTATTGCTCCTTCTCCGACCCGCTACCGGGTTCGGAGCAACTGGACCGAGCAGCCGGGCCGGGGAGGTCGGAGCCGATAGTACTTGGTGCCGGATCCGACCATGCCCCTCGAATGCGTCGGATCCGATCTCGGAGCCTGGATCCGAGCCGGATCCGGGGATCAGTGCTCGCCGGCGCCGTCTGTGTCGGAGCGCACTGTCGCCGGATCCGAAAAGCCCGGCGCCGGCTCCGATCCACTCTTCGGATCGAGGAGCCATTGCCGGATCCTTTGGTCGTGGCTCCCCGGCTTTGATGTAGTGGAGAGGGCTCTGTTGAGGGTCTCCGGACCCCGGCACTTGCTTCGGCTCCGTCCAGCTCCCTCTGCACTGGGCCAGGCTTCCACCATCCGGCCCCTGGGACAGCCCGTTTCTGTGCCCCAAGTTGCTCCCATGGAGCAAATTGCTGCTGCGACTCCTCTGACAGCCCCCAGAGGAGGCTCCTATAGCATAATGCAAAGGAGGCACATTGACTCCCCTGAGTCTCTCACTGAAGACACGGACTTGGAGGAAGGAAGGCTCCCCACGGTCACCCGAGGATGTCTCCTTCGGAGACATCATGGAAATACTCCGTATTAGGGGGTGGTCTGCCCCAAGTCTTCCTCGGACGAGTCCGTGTTCTTGGAGGCATTCAACGGGTCTACCTCTTGGGTGTCCCCCCTGCCGACCCCTGGTGGACCTTATTACCACCAGGGCGTGGAAGGAACCGGACACCGTGGAGCCAATTCCCAAAGACCTGATAGAATCCTTAGCCCGCCTCCGACAGGACCCATTGAGTAAGGGGCCTCCTGTAGATGCCATGTTGATGGCGGCCACAAAGAGGGAACTGGCTCAGGAGAGTCCCTCAGTCCACCCACCGAGCAAGGAGTCTCGGATGATGGACCGCTTGGGGAAGCGGATGTTCAGTTCGGCGACCTTCTCGGTAAGGGCGCTGAACTATTTGGCACATGTTATTTGGATGCAGCGAGACCTTATTAAGGAACGCTGCATCCCTGAGTCCATTTCGGAGGAGGACAGAGCTCTGCACTCCACCAAAATGGCCACTCTAGGTCAGTCACAAATACTTCTATCGGCTACTCTCCCATGCTACGGAGGGCGCCGCTAGAGCTGGGGACAGGACTGGTCACTAGGCGTCAGGCCTGGCTCCGCCACCGCGATTTTTCTGAGCCCTTCAAGGCGTCGTTTAACGCCTTTGATGGTTCTGCTCTGTTTGGCAAGACCGTTCGCGAGACGTTGACCCAGAGCGAGAAGGCGGAAGGCGCTGTCTGCCGTCGGAATCCGCTTCTCTGCACCCCAGAGGCCCTATTCTAGGAACCAAAAGGGTCAGAAGAAGATGTGGTTCCGGAAGTCGCAGCAGTCCCAGCCTGCTCCGGACAACCAGTCCTTCCGTGGCAGAGGAGGACAGGGAGGACGCCGCCCTAGAGGCAGAGGGGCTCCCAGAAACTTCGGGTCCAGGGAACCTTTCTCTGAACGGCCAGCGCAGCAACCCTGAGGGGTTGCCCGACTGCTCTACTCTGGAGGCAGTCGGGACGTTTTTCGGGGCACCTAGTGGCATGGGAGTCCATAACATCGGACCGCTGGGTTCTCCAAATCATATCCAGGGGATATCGCATTCCTTTCCTTCACCTTCCAAAGATGAAGTCCCTCCCAGACGTACCACCCGGTCAAAGGGAGGCCGCTTTGGCAGAAATTGGCCATCTGCTAGAGAAAAGAGCCATCCAGCCCGTTTCCCCAGACCAGATCGGATCAGGGTTCTACTCCAGGTTCTTTTTAGTGCCAAAAAAGACGGGGGAACTAAGACCAATCCTAGACCTCTCTCTCTTGAACCTGGCAGTCCCCAAAGAAAAATTCCGAATGGTCACTCTACAATCTATTCTCCCCCTTCTGGGAGAAGGCCACTGGATGTGCTCAATAGATCTCAAGGACGCGTACTACCACATCCTAATGGACAGACGCTCCAGGAGGTTTCTCCGCTTCCGGCTGGGAGCCAGTCACTACCAGTTCCGGGTCCTTCCCTTTGGTCTCACCACAGCCCCCAGGGTGTTTACCAAAGTACTAGCAGTGGTAGCGGCCCACCTGAGGCTTTAGGGGGTGCAGGTCTTTCCCTACCTGGACGACTGGCTCCTTACCGCCCCAACAAGGCATCTACTTCTCTCGGCGAGACTCCTTTCTCCATCTTGCTCCATTTCTGGGCATCACAATAAATACAAACAAGTCCAACCTGGCACCCACTCAGCTCTTAGATTTCATAGGGCCAGATTAGACACAAGGAGTTTACGAGCCTTCCTCACTGCGGACAGAGTTCTAAATCTGCAGCTCCAGGTGCGGGCCATTCTCCATTCATGTTCTGTTCCAGCGGAGTTGGTCCTGAGGGCTCTAGGGTCCATGGCTCGTCGATAGCACTTCTTCCTCTTGCCAGGCTCAATGTCGCATTCTACAGTGGACGCTCTTAGTACAGTGGTCATACCTTGCTCTCCCCATGCATCATCCCATAGCGATCAGCAAGGCTTGCAAGCGGTCCCTCTTGTGGTGGCTCCACTCCCGGATCTCCACGGTCGCCCATTTTGTGCTTCTCCCCTCTCGCCACGGTGACCACGGACGCCTCCCGCCTCGGGTGGGGGCACTTCTGGCCGGACAGTCCAAGGCACGTGGAGCGATTCAGAGACCTTACTGCATATCAATGTTCTAGAGATGAGAGCAGTGCTCTTAGCGTTGCTAGCACTTCAGGACTTTCTTCCTTGGGAACAATTGCGATTCAATCGGACAATATGTCTGTTGTCTGGTACATCAACAAGCAAGGGGAACAAGGTCTTACCCTCTTTGTCGAGAGGCCATGAGAGTTTGGGAATGGGCAATCTCCACCAATCGCTTTCTCATAGCGCACATTCGGGTCGGTCCAACATCCTAGCGGACAAGCTCAGTCGCACCATTCTGACCCCTTACGAGTGGTCTCTCAATTGTCAAGTAGCGAACGCATATTACGCACGGTGGGGAACCCTTCATGCGATCTTTTGCTTCTCCCTCAAACACCAAGTGCGACAGTTTTTCTCTAATACCTCCTCCGGAGGTACCCCAAGAGACGCTCTGGTGCATGCTTGGCCACCCGTCTTCTGTATGCCTATCCACCCTTGCCTCTGATGCTGCAAGTTCTTCAGAAAGCCTCTCTTGCAGAATGATTCTCATTGCTCCATTCTGGCCTCGACAGATCTGGTTCCTTCCTAAGGTCTCACTCGGTGAATCCTCCTTGGATTCTAGATCCCATTCGATCTGATATCCCATCCATCCTGCATTCCTCCTAACCTGGACAACCTGAAGCTGACCGCTTGGCTGCTCCAGTTCCACTCCTGATAAGGACTCCCGGTATTTCTTCACGGTAAAGGCTATTTTGGTGGCGGCTCATAAACCATCCACTAGAAAGGTTTACCAAGCAAATGGAAACGTTCTCTGTGTGGGTGAGCGGCAGGGCCTAGATCCCTTCACGGTTCCTCTCCTGTAGTGCTTGGATTTTCTAACCTCTCTCTTTATGATGGTGCCAGCAGTTCCACAGTCAAAGTTCAACTGGCAATTTCTCACTATCACATTGGTCAAGAGTCTAATCCTCTTATGTCAGCCAAATTGTGCAATTTAAAACATTTCTTAAGGGTACTTTCCTTCTCAGGCCCCTATAAAGCAAGCAGTTCCTCCTTGGGACCTTTCTTTGGTCCTACAGGCCTTGACCGCTCCCCTTCGAGCCTCGGCTACAGTGGATCTCAAATTCTTGTCTTACAAGACAGCCTTTTTGGTAGCCATTACATCAGCCAAGAGAGTTTCTGAACTTCAAGCTTTATCAGCTAAACCTCCTTACTTGGTTTTTTATCCGGACGTGTCTCCTCAGGACCAACCCGGCCCTTCCTTCCTAAAATCGCTTCTGAAGCAAACATCAATCAATCCATTAACCTCCCTGTTTTCTTCCCTAAGTATGAAAACAAAGGTGAATATAGGCTACACTCACTAGATGTTCACAGGCAACTAAGATTTTATCTCAACAGGACAGCTGGTCATAGGCAATCCGACCAGCTGTTTATTTCCTTGCAAAATTCAATTTGGGCAAGCCAATTTCTAAAGTTTCTCTGTCCCTGGATTTCACAGTGCATTTTATTGGCTTATCAGCGTCAGGAAGGCCTGCACGGAGGGTGTTCATGCCCATTCAACCGGTCAGTATCTACCTCGGCAGCCTTCAAGGCTAGGATTCCTCTAGATGATATTTGTGCAGCAGCCACGGGCTTCATCTCATACATTTATTTCTCACTATAAGTTGGATCTTGCATCTAGGGGTAGAGCATCCTTTGGCTCATGTGCTCGAATATCCTTCCATGATGGCCGCCCAAGATTCAGGTAGCTGGGGACTCTGTCCCACAGGTTGCAGACAAATGAATATCCTACTTCAGATTTAGAAGTTATGTACTCACCATAACGTTCCATCTGAGTAGGTGTATTCATTTGTCTGCAACCATCCCGCCTCCTATCCCCCTGGCCTTTCAGTTTCCTGCATATTCCTTGTTACCCTTTTGAGGGTATTGTTGCTTTGGCAAACTCGATCTGAGGTAATGAGGGTAGAGCAGGGCATTATGGGTGAGGGGAGGAGCTGAGAGCTTGGATCCATAGCTGGAAAACTATGCCGGTTCGGATCCGATATCGGATCCATAACCCACAGGTTGCAGACAAATGAATACACCTACTCAGATGGAACGTTATGGTGAGTACATAACTTCTAATTTGTGCCTAAGACCTTGCACAGCTATCTGGCCACGTTAAACCTCCACCTGGAGAACCAGCGTCTTAAGCGGTTAGCCCTTAGAATGGATCCTACATCGGAGGCCACACCTGAACCTCCGCTCAAGAAGACCAAGTTTCCTAGGCCTTCCTCGCCTGCTGCTCTGCTTCCCGATGCACCGCCAACTGCTGATGTAGGGGTTGAGGCACGCTCTGTGGATCCGTTGACTGCAGCGACGTCCCTTGAGGAAGCCGTTTCACAGCTGACAACTGGCATGTCCTCGGAGCTTATCCAGACATCAGCCGTTGATGTTTCAGTGGTACCTCCAACCGGGATCCAGACTTCGGATGTGTTACTGTCCAAACCCAACACCAGGCCTCTCTCTGCTTCCTCCCTGGCCAAAAAGAAGCAGAAAACTAAACATACCTCCTCCTCTTCAGAAGCCACACCAGATTGGAAGGCTTTCACCTCCTCTCTCATGCAGGCCCTTATGGCCCTCAGGCCTTCAGACTCGGCCACCTCCACCCTGCCTCTTCTGAGCCCTAGGCCTGCTTCTGCTTCTTCCCTCCCACCCATGACCCCTAAAGTCAGGGAAGAAGAACATACTTCTTTCTTCTCATCCTCAGAAGAGTCCATTTCTTATGTTTCCCAGATTGCCTCCCCCCAGGAATATTACTCTTCTGATGAGGAAACTGTGTTCCCCCTTTAGGACAATACTTTTGGTGAGACCATTACCAAGATGAAGGATTACTTAAAATGGGATATGTCCCAAATGACTGACACCCAAAAAAGGTACTTTGAGCTGCTGCAAGTAGAATCGCCCTCCCTTCGGCGGTATCCCCAGTTCTGCCTGCTTACTTGGATGCCTTCATCTCAGCTTCTAAGGCCCCAGACTCCCAGCCTCTGGCCCTAAGCATCCTGGCCACTTCTATAAAGTACCAGAGGACCAAATATTCCTGGTTAAACCACCCTTGGCGGACCCAGCTGTGATTGCCACCACTGCAGATAAGCAATCTAGATTGCTGCCTTCTGCCTCCCTTCTACCCACTGATAAAGATAGCAAGTATATGGATAGGATGGGAAATAAGGTATATACTACTTCCACTTTGGCTTTCAAAGCCATAAATTATCAGACCCACATGATCAAGTATGCATTAGACTTGGTCTCTCAAGCCTCCTCCAAGCTGGCATCTTTGCCTAACAGTCCCATTAAGACGGACATTACCTCCAAACTTTCCTTGCTCCAACAGGTAGCTAGGCATTCCATGAGATGCAGCTGCAATGCTGCAGAAGCATCCACCAGGTCTGCAGCATCCACTTCTGCCCTCAGGAGGTACTCATGGCTAAGACTCCAGAACCAACCCTAGGATTTCAAGTGTAAAAGCTTGGAGGCCCCTCTGGACCACAATGTTCTTTTCGGCAAACAATCTGCTGACCTTTTTAAAAATCTGCAGGAAAAAAGCAAAGAATTTCAGGCCATCAAGCATCTGCTGGTGTCACCCATCCCAAGTATTATAGGAACTACCCTGCTAAGGCTACCTTTGTGAGACGTAATCCTCAACCCTCTACCTCCTCTTCCAGGTCTAGGAAAGGGGCTAGAAGACCTACCACCTCCAGACCCTCTGCTCCACCACATCAACCCAGACAGCTCTTTCAGGACAGAGGAAGCCCCAGTAATGCATGACTACCTTGCCCACCTCCCCCCTCTCAGCCTGCCTTTCCCACTGTGTTCCCCTTTGGCAATCCATCACTACAGACCAGTGGATCTTAACCATTATCCAAAAGGGTACTACTTATCCTGCAAAGAAAAAACACTGAGAAGAGGCACCCCCCCCCCCACAACAACAGGCCCATCTCATGCCACAACTGCTGACAGAACTTCTACAGCTAGGCACCATAGAACCAGTCTCCCCCAGGACAGGAAGGAAAGGGTTTCTACTCCCGTATCTTCCTGGTCCCCAAAAAAGATGGCCCTGGAGGCCCATCTTAGACTTGTCCTATCTAAATCTCTACCTTCAGGTACTTTCTTTCAAAATGCTCTCTCTCCCCACCCTGCTGCCTCTTATTCCAGCCAATGCCTTCATGGCCATCCTGGACCTAAAGGAGGCTTACCTACACATACCCTTCAGGAATTCCCACAGGCAATTCCTGTGTTTCTCTGGACCTGCCTCTCATTTCCAATTTACTGCCTTGCCCTTTGGTTTATCCACAGCACCCGAGTCTTTACAAAGTGCCTAGCTGCAGCAATAGCCTTCTGCAGAACTCTGGGTATACAGATTTACTCGTATTTAGATAACATCCTGATTCTGGCAGAGTCCAAGGATGCTCTATTAAAGCATCTACATTTCACCATGTCCCTTCTGCAGAATCTAGGGTTCACCATCAACCTCCCCAAATCCTCCCTGATCCCAGGCCAGGACAAGATTGTCCTAGGCTGCAGAATCAGAACAGACAGAATGAAGGCCTTTCTCCCACAGGACAAGGTTCTTTCTTTGACTTCCCACTTCCAGGAAGCCCTACTATCCCAAAAGGTGATGGCAAGGCAATTTCTCCGTGTGCTGGGTTTTAATGGCAGCGACCATCCCATGCTACCACTGGCAAGAATGCACATGCGCAAGCTACAGTGGTTCCTGAAGAACATCTGGTCCCAACACCTACATCCCCTAGAGCAACTCATTCCCCTCCTTCCCTGTCTGAAAACAGAAATCAGCTGGTGGATCCAGCAAGTACAACTAAACCCAGGACTCCCACTGCAACCCCCCCACCCCAACCCAAGTAATGCATACAGATGCCTCAGATTCAGGTTGGGGAGCAACTCTGGCTTCTTACAGGATTCAGGAAAAGTGGCATCCCTCTCTTCAGGCCAAGTGCATCAATATCAGGGAAATGACAGCAGTCTTCTTAGCCTTAAAGACCTTCACTCCCCTTCTGGTTCCATGGATACTCCAGATTGTGACAGACAACAACCACGGTGATGTGGTACCTCAACAAACTGGGAGGAACATGATATGGGACTTTGCCTCTCATCACAACTTAGTCCTGCAGGCGGCCTACATCCACTCACAGGACAACCACCAAGCAGATCTCTTGAGCAGGACCTCCTCTCCTCAGCATGAATGGATGCTGAACAGGGAGGTGGTCTTAGACATAGTCCATCGATGGGGTGCTCCACAAATAGACCTGTTTGCCTCCCCCCAGAACAGGCAACTGCAGACCTTCTGCTCAAAAACCCACTCCCCTCTAGCATGTAGAGTGGACGCTTTCAGCATGTCTTAGGAGGGGACATTCCTTTATGCCTTCCCCCCATTCCCACTGATTCAGAAATTCCCCCTGATAATGCAGAAGGACAAACCAAAAATCTTGTTAGTGACTCCCTACTGGCCAAGGCAGCACTGGTCCCCCCCCCAAGGCAGCACTGGTTCCCCCTACTTCACAAGCTAACCAAGGGCAATCACTTCTTTACCCTACAAGGTGGACCTACTGACATGAGACAAAGCAACTCTCCTACACCCACACTTACAGATGTTGTCTCTGACTCTGTGGATCCCTTTTAGACACCACTACTTGGAGGTCGTGCTTTCTGTCCTAAGGGAGGCAAGGAAACCTACCACCAGAAAATCTTACCTGGCTAAGTGGGAAAGATTTACAAAATGGTGTCTGCACAAGGGAAGGGACCCTTCCTCTGCGGAAGTCCCCCTGGTTCTGAACTACCCGTGTCAATTGATAAAAAGTGGGCTTTCTTATTCTTCTGTAAAAGTGCACCTATCCGCCATATCAGCCTGCCCGCCCTTGGAACCCCCTTGCTTGCCAGGCTCGACGTAAAGCTCTTCCTTAAAGGGGTCTTGCACATGAGACCACCCAGGAAACCTATTCCCCCACTCTGGGACCTTAACTACGTCTTAGAGAAATTAACCCAACATCCCTTTGAACCGGCTGGGGCCTCTTCCTTACAGATGGGCTCATGGAAGACGGTCCTGCTGATGGCTATCACTTCAGCCAGAAGTGTCAGAATTGCAGGCCTTAATGGCCTGTCTCCCCTACACCATCTTCCACAAAGACAGGGTGTCCCTGTGAACCAACCCCACCTTTATGCCCAAGGTGGTCAATGACTTGTCTCTAAACCAATCCATCCATCTACCTACCTTTTTCCCCTCACCCACTAATGAAGGGGAGAGGATCCTGCACTCCTTGGACGTGCACAGGCAACTAAGGTTTTACCTGGGCAAGACCAAAGCCTTCAAGGAAACTAATCAGCTGTTTGTCTCCTTTTACCCCAGAGCCCTGGGCAAGGCATTCTCCAAGCAAACCATTGCATGCTGGATTAAGAAAGCTATTTGCCTCTGCTACTCCCACCATGGAAATGAACCTCCAATGGAAATTAAGGCCCATTCCACTAGAGCTGTGGCCACCTCCAGGGCCTTCATGAAGGGCCTAGACACAGCATCCATTTTGGAAGCAGTCACTTGGGCCACTATCCACACCTTCACCAAGCATTGCAAACTTGACCAAGTTTCCAGAGCTAGGACAGGATTCGCCAGGGCAATCCTGCAGGGTCTTGTAGAACCCTCTTCATCTACCACCACCCTCTCATCTGCATAAGCTGTGGTACACTCCCACATCTAGAATACTGCAGCATAGGAATTGAAGGACATAGAATAGTTGTGTAAAATCTTGCCATAACCATAGATGTCCTTCTCTTCCAGTTGCAGTATTCCTTCCCACCCACCAGTCCCCCTAGGTCCTATACCTTACCTGTCCTCTCTATATTACAGTAGGACACCAAGTCACACTCCTAGAAACCACTGGGATTCCTCCTGCTGGGTCTTATTCTCTGCCTGTTGGCCGTCAAGTTTTGAGGATTGTGTGTGCAGACGTCACATTTAAAGCCCCTGGTTTATGGCCCTACATGTGACGTCACACGCACACTGCAACAGCCAAGCTGAAGCTTTTGTATAGGAGCCGACATACGAGTCACCTGAGGGCAGGAAATCCCACATCTAGAATTCTGCAACATGGAAGAGAAGGACATCTATGGTTATGGTAAGATTTTACACAACTGTTCTTTCTCCCTCTTCATTCGGGAATACCACTGCACTTTTGGTGCATTGGTAATTGGATCTTGATCCCAGAGTTGCGTTCTATTAGTTCCAGTCAGTTATACTTTTCAACAAGTGTTAGTATTACTGTCCCTTTTCTTTTTGAGATAGTTGTAGGTCAGATCATTCTGGAGATGTTTTCTTTTGAGTCAGCATTTGCAGTGATCCACCCAGCAAGTTCAGCTTGGGACTAAGTCATAATTTTTTAAACATCTTTATTGAATTATCAGTTAAGACATAGGCAAACATATATTTCTATAAAAGAAAACAAATCATATTAACATGCAACTTGGGTACAAACATTGTACATCACTTTTTTGTATAGCTGTCATCAATCCAGCATTATATAAAATGCTCAGTTCTTGCCTCACTTAAATCTTGCTCCTCCTCCAAAACAGTATTCTGTATATGTTGTTCACACAATTTACATTTTTTAATTTACTCCTATCTTTTTCTAAAGATCCAACTCCCAGTTCTTTTATCTCTGTTACAATATTCAATACTTCAAATACAGTTGGTTTAGACATTGATTTCCATTTTCTAGTAATTGCTTTTTTGGTTGCTAGGCCTTAACTATCTCTAGGCAATTCTGGTCTTGTATCACAGCTCAAAAAATAATTTCCTTAATTATACCCATTTGCTTACTCAATATGTCTGCCAACTCGTTACACTCCAAAAATGTGTGTTCCCTGTTACCTCTTTCTTTCCCATCACATCTGCAACATTTGCCATCTACATGAGGAAAAATATTTGGCATTTGCTTGAGATATAAAAATACCTATACAAACACCTCAAAGCAAAAATCATAAATCTTCTAGACTTTGTTGCATTCTTGGGAATAATGCATATGTCCTGCAGTTGTTTCCTTGTGTATTGCTTATCCAATCTCTCTTCCCTTTGTTTTCTTTTTTTCCCCAACCGTATTAATTTAATTATATACACAGCTCTAATGTACTCCTCTGACACTATCTTGACATTCCAGATTTTTTTAAATACATCCTTTCTACAGACTAAACTACTAAAATTCAAAAATAAAAGCAAAGGCAAGTCTGCAGCTATAACTGTATGTAATACTAATAACACAACCAACCATGGATACCAAACTTCCTAGTGTGCCTGTTGAATAGTCAAACTATTAAACTAGCACTGTTATTTAGCAGCACCGTAAAATTCATGCAAAAAAAAAAGCCAAAAGCTACTGTGACTTACAAATAATTAATATAATATATGTATAGCTCAAAATAAGACTATTAATTATATCCCCCTTTACTACATACAAGTTTTATAATCCTCTTCTGTTAATCATAGACATTAAATAATCTAACAAATAGTGTACTTTTATACCTGTTTATATAACAATAGCATGAATTACCTTTTAATATTCCTAAATTATTCACTCATTCAACTTTATTATAACTAGAGCTCTAAGTATGACCGAGTGGGAACTGAAGAGATAAAAACATATTTAAACGTACAGGTCACAGGTAATTTTATCATACTAAGCTATAATACAAAAGGGAGATCAATATACATATGTGTGTGTGTGTGTGTGTGTGTGTGTGTGTGTGTGTGTGTGTGTGTGTAGATATAGATATAGGGAATCACTACTAAATCCCGAGACTCTCTATCCTGAATCCAGAATCTCGAACATAAAAAAAAACAAACAATTTATAACGTATATGCAGGGAGGCAAGCTCCCCTGCACCCCACACCTCCTGCAACTTAAATATACCAACTCCGAGATCGCACTACAGTGGAGTGAATGGCAAAATAGTGCCGTGCAGAGTATTGGAGCACATAAAAGCAAACCCGAGGGGTGGAAACATTGTTAACATTGTTAATCCTGGGGGAAAAAGAGGTCAAATGGCAAATATTACTTAATGCCATTACACCCCCTGGTTTAAATGATTACATCCCGATTAAACCAGTGTTAGACGCAAGAATATAAAGCTGTGTATATAATATGGTACAATATAGAATAGGTCGTCAGCTGTCATTAATTTTAGGTAGGTAGCTTATGAGTTATATATTTTTCCATAGGTGCGATTTATTTGTTGGATATGAGTGACATCCACACACAATAATAGGGTTGCTTAAGAATTTGTTTTTAAGTTTTATTTTATAGTATTTAATAGGTTATATTATTCCTTTTTAGAGTTAGTACTGTTTTATGTTTTCTGAGTATGTTCAACAGGATTTTAACTAGTTTTAACATTTCTACAGTATATTTTAGTAATTAATGTGATTATATTAGGTATATTTAATCAGGTTGACTAGTTTTAGTGAACATATAAATATTTATTAGTATTTTTTTAATTTTTATTTATTTAACACTTATCAATATTAAATATTGCTCATAAGTATGTATTAGATTAATTGATTATTCATTCCCATTGGTGGACGAATGTTATTTAAAGTTGTTTTACTGAATTAGTGGTGTTCTGATGAAGTCTACAATGAGTAGATAAAAGCGCTTAACCAGATGTTATTATTTTTGTAATAAAAGTACAAAATAGTAGCCCGTGACGCTGTACGTACATTTGAGAAGTAGTACAGATAACTGCATATTATTTTGAAATATTTTGTAAGATTTTCAAAGTATAGTATATGAGATCTTGTATATTCACATTTCTGTCATATGTAGTTATATGCAATAGACATCTTTCTTAAAAGCAGTTTATTTAAATATATTTTTTTCTTACTTTCCCACTAGTGTTCTACCTTATTCTATATATCTTGTATTTCTGAGGTCTCCCATGAAAGAGCTATTTAATCATTAGTTCTATATTATTTATACATATTTCTTAGTTTGGTACTACTCTTTTATTAATCTTACATGATCTTGCATTCATTGTATATATGCATATTCATAAGATGTGTACACTTATAATCAATAATGTAATATTAGAATTAATATATAAAATAATTCCTGCTTATTTAATTTGAATGCATGTGTTTAGCCACAGTGAACTGCTGTTCTAATCTAAGCTTTACATGCTGACATCAGAATCTGCCAGCAGCATGTGGAAATAACCCACAGCACACATTCCTCTTTTAGTTTGTCATTCTTCTTAATTCTTTTAAGCTGTTCTAATCAGTAACAAACATTTAATTTTACTTCCTTCAGTTGATATGTACAGTTAATATGTATAGTTAGTTAATAACATTGTAGCATAAGCTGTTAATATGTAAAATGTTAGCAAAGTATATACATTAACATATATTATATATGTTGTATATATTTACCACTTCTAAGAAAAAAAGAGATGTTATTTTGAGTAGATTTTTCACATATATCTATTTAAGAAAAGAAAAAAGTAGATGATGTCCTTCATGGATGCATCTGCAGTCATAACAAGTGGGTTGTCCTGTCGTCAGGCAGCCCTTCAGTCGGCCGGATTCCAAAGTCCGGTCCGCTTCGCTGATGTCGCACTCCACCCGACGTCATCTCTGTTGGTCTTCGGGTATAAAGGCATCAGCCGACGCCATTTTCCTCAGTCTTTCTTGCCGCGTGGCCAAGCAGAAGCTGTTCGCAAGTGCCGGTCGGTCGGATCCAGAGATTACTTCTACGAATACTACTTCAAGACTTCTAAAGCTAAGTACCCGCTGGGGACTCTTTCTTGCCTCAGCCGATGTCAGAAAAAGTTAACAATTGTTTAAACTGTGGGAAACAAATACCTCATAAAGATTTCCACTCTTACTGTCTGCCTTGTTTAGGCCCAGCCCACGACGTAGCAGCCTGTTCGGCCTGTGCTTCTTTCAACCGACGAACGCTTAGGCGTCGGTCGGAGTTTGCAGAACAGTTTTTCGGTTCTGATTTTGCGTACATTATGCCGCCGGATCCTCCGACTACCCAATCTAGCAAAACGCAAAGATAAAGACCGACACTCGCGGTCCGCGGTTTCGGCGAAACCATGGTCAAGCAAATCATGAGTGTCTCGGTTTCAGCCGAAACCGAGAAAACTGAACAAAGTACAGCTGAACCTATTCCTACAACTGAGGCCCCTGCTACAACTCTTGCAACGACCTCAGAAATTTTACCCACTACGGTGGTTGACTTATCAGACACCATCCCCTTGGATGTTTCTACCCCAGCACGTGGTGCTGCTAGTCCTCCAGCAGCCATGTCCATTAAGGCCTTCGCCAGGGCTAAAGCAGCCAAGACTACTAAAACAGTGCCTGTTAAACCACCCACATCCAGGCCCTCTTCTAGTTCTCAAATGCTTACTTTGGCAGAAGATTTAATTTCTTTAATTAGAGGATCTCAATCTCACCCAGACAGGGCCTCTCAGCCCCCAGAGAAGAGACCTAGGGCAGAGCCCCCCGAGCCAGAGTCCTCTGATGATTCTGCTGATGAATCAGACATAACTGACCAGCCAGAGGCTCCCTTCTCCAATTTTGAAGATTCTGATGCTGAAGAATCCATCCCAGCTGCTTCCCCACCAGAAGAATTCTCCTTTGGGGAAACCTTGCATGCCATGCAGAACAGTTCCAATGGCAGCAACAGGATTTTTCAGACTCCAGAAAAGACTTAGGACTTTTCTGCATCTCCCACAGCACAGGCCCTTAGCTATACCCCCTGTTCTCTCTGTGGTGGATGATGCTTTCAATGATGTTTGCTCCGCTCCAGATTCTTTACCCCCAGCCCCTGCCAAACCAGCCAGATTTTACAGGGTGCCAGATACTCATCACCACCTTTACAAGGTTCCACTTGCAGACCGAGAAACTATATCCCAGGGCCCCAAGGCAGTAGCCGACCATAGCTAAAACCCTATTCCTTCTGAAAGGGAAGCAAGGTCATTAGACAGATGGGGTAAAAGGTCTACACTTCAGCTACTCTCTCAGCTAGAGCTTTAAACTGTCAGTTTCACATGATACAATACCAAGAGTTTATGCTGGATCAGTTAACTAAAAACTAACCACTGATGAATCTCTTGATAAGAAATATGTATTAGAGATGGTAAATAACATACAACAGGTTAGCAACCATTCCTTAAAATGTGGCTATGATGCACTGGAGGCTTCATTTAGATCAGCCATGACAGGCACAGTGATAAGAAGGCATGCATGGCTAAAGGAACAAGCTTTACCGGATCATGTTAAAGCTAAGTTGCTAGATGCTCCTATGGACAAGACAAGTTTGTTTGGTACATCTGCCCAGCAGGTTATGAAGAAAATGGAAGAAAAGGCAAAATCAGTTCAAACTGTTAAAGATTTCTTGCAGGTTCAACCCCAAGGTTTAGCAGGAACTGGCCTGCCAAAATTGGTCCTTTCCTGACTCCACAAAATTTCAAAGGGGCAGGAATAGACGTTCCAGAGGCAGAAACCAATCCAGAGGAGGTGCCTACAGAGGAAGACAGTGGCAAGGTAACAACAGAGGCACAGACACAGCCACTGCCACTACATCAACACAACCACAGTGACTTAACCCTAAATCCGCCTACCAGGGAACAAATAGCAGCTCCTCTAGGCGGAAAGTTAACCTTATTTTCAAAGAACTGGCACTACATAACAAAGGACAAGTGGATTTTACAAACCATAGATCAAGGTTACCGGTTTCACTTCCACACTTTTCCAGTCAAAAGAGGAATGCCAAATCTACCTCCAAATCAAAAAACAGAGGCTCTACGCCAGATAATGGAGTTAGCAAACATGAGAGCTGTGGAAAGAGTGCCAACAGCAGAGCAAGGAAAGGGGTTCTACTCCAGACTATTCCTAGTTCCAAGAAAGGAAAAAAGTTGGAGACCAATTCTCGACCTGTCCACCTTAAATACATACATCATTGTCCCAAAATTCAAAATGCTGACCTTACAGCAACTTCTTCCCATGCTGGGCAAGGAGTCTTGGCTGGTAACTCTAGATCTCAAGGAGGCATACCTGCACGTCCCCATTCGACCAATCTGCAGAAGATACCTCAGATTTCTTGCAGGATCAGAGCACTATCAATTCTCAGCATTGCCTTTTGGCTTATCTACTGCCCAGAGTATTCACAAAATGCCTGGCATCAGTAATCGCCCATTGCAGACTTCAGGGAATTCAAATTTACCCATACCTGGACGACTGCCTGCTACAAGGGGACAACAAAAGCAAGCTGACAACAGATTTACAAAGGGTCATTTACTTGCTACAAGCACTGGGATACACAGTCAATTTACAAAAGTCAAGGCTGATACCATCCCAAACAAGGACATTCTTGGGCTGAATTGGACACAGTAAAACAAATGGCATTCCTGACTACAGAAAAACAAAAGAACTCCCTCTATACTTCTTGGCACTAACAAAACTGAACAAGTTAACAGCAAGAAAAGTACTGCAGGCCTTGGGCTTCATGGCATCATGCATAATCTTGGTTCCATTTGCCAGACTACATATGAGAAAACTACAGTGGTACCTAAAGAATTTGTGGTCCCAACACAGACACAGTCTAGAAACAGAAATCCCACTAATTCCATGCTTAAAACAGGAGTTCCTATGGTGGGCTCAGGCATGCCAGTCAAACCCAGGCCTACCCTTTCGCAGATGTCAAGCAAGCCAGACCATCACAACAGACGCTTCAGACCTAGGATGGGGGCCCACATGCTGGACAAATGCGTGCAAGGATTGTGGACACAGGATCAACTTCAACTGCACATCAACCTAAAGGAAATGCTGGCAGCAAAACTGGCAATCCAAAAGTTCAAACCATTTCTCAAAGAGGGCCAGTTGATGATAAGGACAGACAACACCACAGTCATGTGGTACATCAACAAACAGGGAGGCACTCATTCATACCCCCTATGCAGAATGACCTTGGAGCTGTGGACCCTGGCACTCAGCTACAACATCCAGTTACAGGCAATATTTGTACCAGGGAAAGACAATACCCTAGCAGACATATTAAGCAGAACCACTTCGGATGCCCACGAATGGAAGCTTCACCCGGACATCTTCAAGACCATCTCAAAGAAATGGGGAATGCCACAGATAGACCTATTCGCATCACCTCTCAATCACCAGCTCAAAAATTCTGCACAAGGACATTCCACCCATTAGCATGGAAAGTGGATTCACTCTCTTTCAACTGGAAAGGCTTAACAGCATATGCATTCCCGCCTCTTCCTTTGATACACAAGGTACTACTGAAAATCAAGGAAGAACGTCCAAGGATAATCCTGATAGCTCCAAACTGGCCAAGACAACACTGGTACCCACTACTGAGGAGCTTGTCTCGAACAATATGTGGACAATTCCCTGATGCCTTTGATGTTAACGCAGAACAACTACAGCATCATACATCCAAACCTAAAACCTTGCAACTGACTGCATGGAACATCACATAACAGCAGCTATTCCAGAACTTTCCCAAAGAGTTAAAGACATTATTCTTGAAGCAAGCAGACCTTCAACAAGAAGGAACTATGCTGGAAAATGGAAAAGGTTTGTCATCTGGAGTACGGAAAGAGGAAAAGATGTGTCAAACATAGATATGCCTAACATTCTGTAGTATCTGGCCGAACTTCTTCATTCAGGCCTGTCCTACTCCTCCATCAAGATACATGCATCAGCTATTTCAGCAGAATACAGCTTTGATACACCTGTTTTTTCGCACACTTTGCTCAGGCAATTCCTCAGAGGAATCAAGAATGTAAAACCTCCAAGGAAACCACCATTACCAGCTTGGGATTTAAACTTTGTGCTAGAAAAGTTGACACTAGCACCCTTTGAACCAGCAGCAACAGCAGACCTACAACACCTGTCATGGAAAACTGCTTTCCTACTGGCAATTACTTCAGCAAGGAGGGTTTCAGAACTACAGGCCTTAATGGCAGTGCAACCCTTCCTAATCTTCCACCAAGATAGAGTGTCCATGAGGACTAATCCTACATTTATGCCTAAGGTGGTATCCAGAGTGTCTTTAAACCAGGCAATCCACCTACCTACCTTCTTTCCCAACCCACAAAACAGACGGGAAAGAATACTGCATACCTTGGACGTACATAGACAGCTACGCTACTACTTGGACAGAACAAAAAATAGCAGAAAGACTGACCAACTTTTTGTAGCCTATGCAACAGGAAGGGAAGGAAAAGCTATTTCCAAACAGACAATCTCCAAATGGATAGGAAATTGCATACGATTCTGTTACTCCTTCCATGGAAAACCAATTCCACAGAACATAAGACCTCATTCTACAAGGGCAACAGCCACTACCACAGCCTTCTTACGAGGAGTGGCAACCAAAGACATTATTGAGGCGGCTACTTGGACCTCCGTGCATACATTTGCCAAGCATTATAATTTGCCTCTATATTCCAGATCCCGAGCAGGGTTTGCCACTGCTGTACTGCAAGGGATCCTAAACACACCATAATCTACTTTTATCCTCCTCCCTAGTTGGCTATGGTATTCTACCCATTGTTATGACTGCAGATGCATCCATGAAGGACATAGTACAGTTTTGTACCTACCATAAATGTAGATGTCCGAACTGGATAGCATCTGCAGTCAGGATTACCCTCCTCCATCCCTCTGTGGTACTCCTAGGTTGTTTACCCTTCTAATAGCTAGCTGTTGGGGAGTCTTTTATGGTGTATTTGTTTGTGTATATGTACATACTTGCTTATTGTTGTGTTTACCTCTATCTATTTGGAAACATTGGCATCTATCCAAATTTTAGCCTGCAAGAGGGCTACTGGCATCTGGGGCAAGAAACACTGAGGAAAATGGCGTCGGCTGATGCCTTTATACCCGAAGACCAACAGAGATGACGTCGGGTGGAGTGCGACATCAGCCGAAGCCGGACCCGGACTTTGGAATCCGGCCGACTGAAGGGCTGCCTGACGACAGGACAACCCACTTGTTATGACTGCAGATGCTATCCAGTTCGGACATCTACATTTATGGTAGGTACAAAACTGTACTTTCTTCGTGTTAGATGTTCTTCGTGTTTCACTGTTGCAGTCATCACTTTTGGGTTATCTGCTTGCAGTAGACCTCATTCTGCCTGATTAACAAAGGTCCTGCATTGGTTGCTGTCCCTTCTTCCATGACATCAGGGGTATAAAACATGCAGCCAACGCCATTACATCAGTCTTTCTTGCCGTGCGGTGCCCGAAGCAGTTCACTAGTGCCGGTCGGCCGACTCCTGAAATTTTCGTTTTTGTGTTTCAGAACTGAAGTCTTCAACTAAAGCTAAACTAAAGCTAAGTACCCCGTTAGGGAAACTTTTTCTTGCTCCTTACTGATGGCAGTAAAAGTTAATAATTGCATTACTTGTGGGAAGCAAATACCTCTTAAAGATTTTCATTCGTACTGTATTCCTTGCCTAGGACCTGACCACAACGTACCAAGCTGTCGGTTTTGTGCTTTATTTAATTAGCGCACTATCCGTTGTCGGTATATTTTTGCCTCAGAATATTTCGGTTCTCGATTTAATTATCCAAAAATGTCGGTTAGCCATCCGACTACCGGGATTCTGAAAAACCGCAAGGATAAAGACAGAGACAGACCTCCGAGGTCCAAAACTGCCGACGATGCTTCTCCTAAGTCAGTCGCCAGTTCGCCGGTACTCATTGAGGCAATTTTGCAGCCCCTGATACCTGCTACTTCTGATTCGCAGATTTCTACTGAGACCCATTCGGGATGCTTCAACTGTAGTACCTACGGATGTCTCTACCTTGGATGGGTCCAGAGCCGCTGTGCAGGCACCGGCTTCTGAAGGTGTATTCAGGCCTATGGACTTGCATATTAAACAGACGCCTCCTTCTTTTAGGCCTAAATCTTGAACCATGCCTAAAAAAACAACGTCCAGGCCGGATGCTCAGGCCTCTATGCCTAAAAACAAATGATTTGAATGGCTGAAGATCTTATAACTCTAATCAGGGGAATCCAGCCTCCCCCTTCTAATAGACCTAGGACTGAAGTTGTTTATGAATCTCCTGATCAGGATTCTGAGTTTTCTGATGATCTGGATTTGCCCTTATCTACTTACGAGGATTCTGATGCAGAGGGCTCTAGCCCCATCTGTTTCCCCCCCAGAGGATTTTTCTTTTGGTGAAACCTTACATACTCTAAGGGAGCATTTCCACTGGGAAAGCCAGGATTTTTCTGATTCAAAAAAGAGGCTTAGGGATTTCTTACTACTGCCTCAGCATAGGCCTTCAGCTATTCCTCCAGTACTAGACATTGTTGATGATGGTTTTTCGGAATCTAGTTTGGCCCCTGATTCCTTGCCTCCTGTTCCCAGAAAACCTGACCGATATTACAGGGTTCCTGATTCACACACGTTCCTTTTTAATCCTATTGCGGATCCAGAGACTATTTCACAGGGACCCAAGGGCATTATGGCTTCTACTGCTAAAAATCCTACCCCTTCTGATAGGAGACTCCAGTGCGCTGGATAGATGGGGTAAGAAGGTTTACATGTCTGCAACTTTGACCATTAGGGCTTTAAACTGCCAGTACCAACAACATGTTATTGGATTGCTTAAACAGAAAATGATATTGATTCCTAACTGTGCGGAAATTAAAGAATTACAGGATTTAATGCACTCTGCTGAGCAGGTTGGAAAACATACTTTGCATTGTGGATTTGATTCTTTAGAGGCCACTTGCAGGGCGGCTGTTACTGGTTCTTTGCTCAGAAGGCATGCTTAACTTAAAGGACCACTACGTGCTTCCTCAGAAGTTTCCTCATTTCAAAAACGTTTTTCTTCTTTATTGTTTGACTATTGTACCACAGATTATATACAGTGCTGAAAAAACAATTTCCACTGTTTTTTCTATTCCCTGTACTCACAACTCCAGTACTTTCATCCATCTTTAAGCCTGTGGCATTATCGCAGAGCTCTATAGCTCGTAGGGGCGCTGCAGTGGCTCAGTAATAACGGCCTTTGTTTTTCCTCCCTGTTTACTCTGTTGCTGCCCAAGAACCACCCACAAATAACCCTCCTCTGTTCCTTTCACCCTGACAATGCCCCTGCTAATTTCATAGTCATCAGACAGTTTTGAAATGGCTGTTGCAGCCAGTCGAAAGACCAACTTGTGCATCTGTGGGAACTATTTTGCTGGCAGAAGTTGCTAGGTGCATCTGTTTTGTTGAAGGATCTTAGAAGCTGCAGGAGTGAGAAGTGGGTAATCTCCTGCAAGCAATTTTTATTATTTTAATAGGGCATGTGTTGTTAGCATTCCCCACTGCGATTACAGTTACATGTACACTTATCCATCCATAATAATGTTTTGTAAAAACTCTGTAATGCGATTGTGATGTTTTTAGTTTTTAAAGTAATGTTCGCATTACAGAAACCATTACCAATTATTTTATCTGTTTTTTTAACCACATTCCACCAGCTGTCTTAATGCTTATTTCTTCTGATTCTTGTCTTTAATTAAGGATCTGTAATGCAATCGTTACTTTAATAGCTGAGTAGCGATCGCATTATAGAGCCTTAATCCAAAATAAGTATCAGCAAAAATAAGCATGAAGGCAGCGGCTCGAACATGGTTAAAAAAAAAAAAACAAAAAAAAAAACAGACAAAATAGTTGGTAATATTGGCATGACAGTACGAGTGAGATGATTGAGGAGTTATTTTAGACTTGCTAAGCAGTGGTTTTCCTGTTTAGCGAATGTAAAAGTAAAAGAAAAGATAGGTATCTGTGTGTTGGGTTTAGTGTGCGTGTGTGAGTGTATGCATGCTTGCATGTGCGTGTGTGAGTGTATGCATGCTTGCATGAATGAGAACTAAAGTGTATTTGTGTGTATGTATGCTATCAATCAGTCAATCAGTGGCAGCAGCAGCAGCAGCAAAAAAGAGAGGCTTGCATATACCCCTCGACCTGTAAGCTCAAGATATCTGAAAAATAAATGGGGCTGCACCTCTCCAAGCAAGCAATCTGGGCAAAGCCTATGATTTTACGACCCAAAAGAGGGACAGATTTTAAACGCTTGCACTAATACTCCAAGTAAGCGGTGTTTCCGTGTTTTATTTTTGTATATATGTTAAACTTCATTTTTAAAAGTTCATCTGATTTAACAGTACAGCCTTTTACTCTCTTATATTTCACAGCTGGGTCTACAAGATAAAAAGGCAAACCATAACACTTGTTTATTTCCCAGGGATTAGTAGGATGTATTTATTTATTTACTTGACATTTGTTAACCGGGTTGGTCCAGCTGAGCAAAATGGCCATTTTTCAGTGGAGGATAAAATGTTCTGGTACAAATACAAAGTATAATTAACAAAAAAAAAAAAAAACATGAGCAAAGTTATACCTCATGATACAGAGTTAAACCAAACATAAAAGAACTGAACATAGTCTGAAGCATGGAACATACTACTCAATTATTAAAGATGTAACATCTACCTTGATGCAGAGGAAAAAAAAAAGATGAAAAAGATGGTGGTTAGTATAGTAGATAGAGGTAGGTAGAGCAAGTTAATAGAACATTTGTATTTACATGGGTTGTTGTCAGCTGAAAGACCAAGTAGGTAAGATAGACCGAGAGAGAGAAAGCTTATAAGGTGCAGGAGTTGAAAAGTAAGGCCTCTTAATATCTGGGCTGTTTCTCTTTATGAAGGGGTAGACTTTATACTTTTTCATTTACATTTGCTAAATTTGTTTTTCTTGGGGAAGTCAAGTTTGATCTGTGTTATGCCCTCCTTTTTCTAATGCTCTCATTTTTTTGTTACATTATACACGTAAGCTGTTTGATTCCATTTTGTGTGAAGTTTTACACATTCTGCACATTTTCAGCTGCTGTGTTATTTAACAAAGTAAATTGGATTAAAGGCATTGGGGCATTCATTCATTGGGCTATTTAGAGTAAATGTCTTGACGAAGATTGATGTTATGTGTAGGAGTGTATATAGTTTTGCATGACTAGGGTGGCTAATAATGTAATCTATTTCTTAAAAGTGAAATGCTGTCACTTCGTAGCACGTTTGTATGTGCAGTGGATCATTAATTACTATGGCTTGCAGCAGAAACAGTCAGTGTGTTCCTAAGTTTTTAGTGATGTATTGTTTATGTAGGAGTAAAAAAGCATGCAGGGTATTGCTAAAAATTGGTGGTGTGTAGTTATATGTAAGAGTATACCAAATAGTGCACTTTTGGAATAATTGCTTGTTTTTTTTTTTTTTTTTTTTTTAGTATGAGAACAGACTGTAAAACAAAATTTTTGAGTTAATTTGGCAGTCTTCACCAGAATGCGACCGATCTTACCTTTTACCTGGCTACAAGTATCTGCAACAGCATGTGGTACTTGTTCCACTGCTTTACCTTAATTAAAGTATTGTTAGTGTAATGGCTTTTGCACTTGGAGTTGCCAGCTGTGCTGCCCTCATTTCCCCCACCTCTTTGTAAGTTCAGGCATCAGACATTTTTAAAATAACTAACAAACTTATCTTGTATGTTCTTGATATACTGCTTAGTGGGTGTGATCCTCGCATCAGGAGTGAAAATAAGGGATGTGAGCTTAACTTGCATATAGTCTGCATGCAGAGAAACTAATTAAATCATCAGGTTTTTATTTACAAGAAAAGAGTTGGTGGATATGCTCAGATAAAGGTGCAAGAATGGATAACTAAATGGAACACCAGAATGGGCTGTCTTCCTGCAGGCTTAGTCTGGGGTTGCTTAGTCAAGAAACTGTCACCCATGTAGTATTTCTAGTGCAAAATAAATTGGTTTAAATGGTATTTTCACAGGGGCAGTCCACCTACATGCACATATACCGTTCATAGGATCATAGGAAGTTACTAGGCTAATGGCCCTGGAGTCCTTAAAAACCTAGCCAAGGAAACCTCAGTCACCAACTGTCGGTCCTGTCAATTAGGTAAAAAGGTGTAACCCCTGGGACAAATTTGGGGGCTCCCATCCACTCATCAAGGTTGCACTTGAAGAGGGTCAGCGAAGTCATCTGTTTGACATTTGTGGGAAGTCTGTTCCAGAGACTGGGCAGCCTCTGGGAGACCAACCTGTCTCTCGAGCAGGTTTTTTTTGATGTCGCACATTAGATTTAGGCCTACTGAGTGGGTAATGCATGTGGAGTTAGACTTATGGATATGGAGCATCTCTAGTAGGACAGGGTCCAATATTGCCTTGTGAGCAAGACACAGATTACCTCTGAGCAATCTGTGTGATACCGAGTAAAGATTCCAAATGTGTGGTCCATACCAAAAGTGTGGTCCCTACTGAAAGGTTTCATAGTTGGTCTTATCTTCTGAATGTTATGACTTAACTTGGCCCTCTGGATGTCCTTCAAGTATGCATCTGCAGTCCTAACAAATGGGTTGTCCTGTCATCAGGCAGCCCTTCGGTCGGCCGGATTCCAAAGTCTGGGTCTGGTCTCAGCTGATGTCGCACTTCACCCGACGTCATAGCTGCAGTTCTTCGAGTATAAAGGTATCAGCCGACGCCATTTTCCCCAGTCTTTCTTGCCGCGTGGCGCCCGAAGCAGAAGCTGTTCGCAAGTGCCGGTCGGTCAGAACCAGAGATTACTACTACCGAAGACTTCTAAAAAGCTAAGTACCCCGTTGGGGACTCTTTCTTGCCTGAGCCGATGTCAGAAAAAGTGAATAACTGTTTAACTTGTGGGAAACAAATACCTCATAAAGATTTCCACTCTTACTGCCTACCTTGTTTAGGCCCAGACCACGACGTAGCAGCTTGTCTAGCCTGTGCTTCTTTCAACCGATGGACGCTTAGACGTCGGTCGGAATTTGCTGAGGAGTATTTCGGCTCCGCTTTTGCTTACAATATGCAGTCGGAAACTCCGACTTCGCAATTAACTAAAAAGCGCAAGGAAAAGGACCGACACTCGCAGTCCGCGGTTTCGGCCGAAACCGCGGTTAAGTCAACCGCGAGTGTCTCGGTTTCGGCTGAAACCGTGTCCTCGGTTCTTCCTTCGGCCGAAAGCTTGCCTCCTACCGAGGCCTCATCCAGCATGGCTGAATCTGCTACTGAAATCCCACCTGCTTTTGCAGGTTCACAGGATTTATCTGATACTATGCCTTTAGATATTCCCTCACAGCAGAAAAACAGAAGCACCTTCCTCTCTATTTCATGGAGCCCTGGGTTACATGGCATCCTGCATAATATTGATTCCACATGCCAGACTACATATGAGAAAGTTACAATGGTACCTAAGGAATTTATGGTATCAGCACAAGCACAGCCTAGAAACCCAAATTCCAATAATTCCATGCCTGAAGCAAGAATTCCAATGGTGGGCTCAGGCCTGTCAATCGAACAAAGGGCTGCCCTTCCACAGCACTCAACCAAGCCAGGCTATCACAACGGACGCCTCAGACCTCGGTTGGGGGGCACACATGCTGGACAAGTGCATACAAGGCTTATGGACTCAAGACCAGCTGAACCTACACATAAATCAAAAGGAGATGCTGGCAGTAAAACTGGCAATTCAGACATTCAGACCATTTCTTCGACAGGGTCAATTGCTGATAAGGACGGACAACACCACAGTTATGTGGTACATCAACAAACAGGGAGGCACACATTCATACCCTCTATGCCGGATGGCAATGGACCTCTGGAATGTGGCCCTGAGCTTCAACATTCAGTTACAAGCAATATTTGTACCAGGAAAAGAAAATATACTAGCAGACATCCTAAGCAGAACTACCACGGATGCCCACGAATGGATGCTGCATCCAGACATCTTCAAATCCATTACAGGGAAATGGGTACTACCAGAAATAGACTTATTCGCATCCCCACACAACCACCAATTGAAAAAATTCTGCACGAGGGCATTCCACCCACTTGCTTGGAAGGTGGACTCCCTATCTTTCAGTTGGAAAAACCTGACAGCATATGCATTCCCACCTCTTCCTTTGATGCACAAGGTGCTATTGAAGATCAAAGAAGACCGTCCAAGGATCATCCTGATAGCTCCAGACTGGCCGAGGCAACATTGGTACCCATTACTGAGGAGCATGTCTCGGGAACAAATATGGCCTCTGCCCCTAGTTCCCTTACTGTTAACACAGAACAACTTCAAAACCCTGCATCCAAACCTAAAAACACTGCAGCTGGCTGCCTGGAACATTGCATAAGACAAAATAACCCAGGTTTATCTCAAAGGGTTAAAGACATTATCTTGGAGGCTCGCAGACCCTCAACAAGGAAAACTTATTCAGCAAAATGGAAAAGATATCTCATTTGGAGTGCAGCAAAAGGAGAAAATGTGTCACTGGTAAACATAGCTAACATCCTGGAATACTTGGCAGAGCTTTTCCACAATGGCCTGTCCTATTCTTCCATTAAGATTCATGCATCAGCTATTTCAGCAGAATACAACATGGACCCTCCAGTCTTCTCACATCCTCTACTCAGGCAGTTTCTGAGAGGAATTAAAAATGTAAAACCACCAAGGAAGCCACCATTGCCCGCATGGGACTTGAACTTTGTGCTAGAAAAGTTGACACTCCCTCCTTTCGAGCCAGCAGCAACAGCAGAATTACAGTACTTATCATGGAAAACTGCTTTCCTGCTTGCAATCACTTCAGCAAGAAGGGTTTCTGAACTACAGGCATTAATGGCAGTACAGCCCTTCCTTATCTTCCATCAAGATAGAGTGTCCATGAGAACTAATCCTACTTTTATGCCAAAGGTGGTCTCCAGGGTATCTTTAAACCAAGCTATCCACCTGCCTACATTCTTCCCCAACCCACAGAACAGGGGAGAAAAGACTATTACATACCTTGGATGTACATAGGCAATTGCGCTACTACCTGGACAGGACCAAGAGCAATAGAAAAACTGACCAGCTATTGGTAGCATATGCAACAGGAATGGAAGGAAAAGCAATTTCAAAACAGACAATCTCTAAGTGGATAGGAAATTGCATTAGATTTTGTTACTCTTACCATGGAAAGACAACTTCAGAAAACATCAGACCTCACTCCACAAGGGCTACAGCCACTACTACAGCTTTTTTACGAGGAGTGGCTACCAAAGACATTTTAGAGGCTGCTACTTGGAGCTCCGTGCATACATTTGCCAAGCATTATAATCTTCCCTTATACTCCAGATCCCGAGCAGGTTTTGCCACTGCTGTTTTGCAAGGGATCTTAACTACACCATAATCTTATTATTCCTCCTCCCCCAGTTTGGCTATGGTATTCTACCCATTTGTTAGGACTGCAGATGCATCCTTGAAGGACATAGTACAGTTTTGTACCTACCATAAATGTAGATGTCCGAGAGGTATGCATCTGCAGTCAGGATTACCTCCCTCCTTCCCTCTGTGGTACTCCTAGGGTATTTACCCATCTTCTAGCTAGCTGGGGGAATCTATTATGGTGTATTTGTTTGTATATATGTATATACATGTTTATTTTTATTTGCTCTCTCTTATTTGGAAACTTTTACATTTATCCAAATTTAGCCTTCCTAGAGGGCACCTGGCATCTGGGGCAAGAAACACTGAGGAAAATGGCGTCGGCTGATACCTTTATACCCGAAGAACTGCAGCTATGACGTCGAGTGAAGTGCGACATCAGCCGAGGCCAGACCCAGACTTTGGAATCCGGCCGACCGAAGGGCTGCCTGACGACAGGACAACCCATTTGTTAGGACTGCAGATGCATACCTCTCGGACATCTACATTTATGGTAGGTACAAAACTGTACTTTGTCATGTATGTGACTCCTTGTCAGTTTGCCTTTGTGGGCAGGGAAAATTTATATCTTAAAGTAACATGCTACAAGGAATCTTGTGCAACACATTCAAGATATGACAGTCCCACTGGCAATGATGTCAGTTGTTACTATCGGTGCTTGATTTTCAATTGGGATGTCGGTTGTGTAGTTTCCATGTTCTTGCAGTCTCCCCTAGGGTGTCTGTATTTCCTTCTGATAGTAGGAATATGTGTTTATTGCAGTTTCTAATTTCTCTAACTGGGGTGCTTACTTTCCTTGTACTTTTGGTGTTTTGTTTTAGAAGAGTGCAAGGTTAGAAGGTTCTATATTATGTTGCCGAAAGCTGTAAACAGCATATACATCAACATTAACACATAATCCGTGAAAACCCACTAACATGAACTGCCAGGTCAACGATTTTTTTCCTATGGAAAAAAATTGCTTGGCCGTTCACATGGATTTGCCCTTTACCCCACTGTAGTGCAATCTTGGAATTGGTATATTTAGTTAGTGGGGGTGTGGGGGACATAGCCCCCCCACTTTGTAGTTATTTAGATGGTTTTACTTGTTTGGTTGGATCACCGATTTTTTTTTCCCTATGGGAAAAAAATCGGTGACATGGCCGTTCGCATTAGTTGGTTTTCGCTGATTTATGGGTCGATGTTACCATATACGCTGCTTACAGCTTTTGACAACATAATATAGACCCAGTTAGAGAAGTAATTGAAGTTTTGTAGAATAAGTGTTATTGAACTGGTCAGTAGTTAAAGTAGCAGGTTACCTTTTTGTTGTTATTGTGGTTGTTGTTGTTAGGGACTTCAACTTTATTTTCTTATGGTTAAAGACTTCAGTAAGCCTGGAAACCACAGGTAGAGTGGAAGGATTGAGTTGAATAAAGAGGTGCCTAAGTAATACAAATTGTTATAACTGAAGGGTTTGTTTGAAATTGTAAAAATTAGCTAGTGGTTATTTATTTTCATAGTTTATCATACAAGTGCTGGAAGGAAAGCTTCTTGATAACATCAAGCTGTACACTTAAGTAGTTGTGTCCAGAGGAGTGGAATAACTTGAGGGATTTCAAGTTGGTAGCCAAGGTCTATTTAGTTATTTATTTCAAATGTTTATATTGTTCCTAATGTATTTGTATTCTGCTTTCTGGAGCTTTTCTCCCCGAGCCTCCACTGAAAATGGACATATATCCAGTCAGACCTTCCCGGTAAACAAATGTAAAATAAAAAAATAAATATGTTTCTATAAATAAATGGACAATAACAGCTATAGTTTAGTGCATAAGGCTGACATAATGGTTAAGGTGTTTACCTTACAGGCACAAGGTGCATGGTTTGATTCTCACATGGGGTAACTGGCTAGGCTCACATGAGCAGTTAGCCTAGTACTAATCTATGAACCTATAGACTTAAAGTTGTTATAATTACAGGATTTGTATTAGTATGCATTTTTGGAAGGATATGAAGTCTGAAGCTCAAATTCATGTCTGTATGTAGTGACTTCAATCCTCAGTAATTTTCCAGAAAACTAAACATTTTATGAGGAAAAGACCAGTAATTGTATGCAATAATCTGGACATTCTGCAAAAATATGTACAATTGAGAGGTTTAAGGGTGTACAAAGGCCCAAAAAATGGCAACAAATGTTAAATATTATTAGTAGAAAGGGTGGATCGTGCTCTGGGGAATAGAACTTCAGCAACAACTTCTTCAACATCCATTATACCACCAAGATAAATTATAGTAAAATTCTTATCTTTTATGGACAAAGAACTGGTGTTAAAAACAGCTTGGAGGAAAAGTCCTATAAAATATAACCAGAATACAATAAGATTTGACAATGACTACTCCACTAAAGTGCTGGAACAGAGAAAAAAGGTATGGCCTCTAATAAAAACTCTAAAACAAAATAATATTAAAGCTCAAATAGCCTTTCCTGCAAAAATTAAAATAATGCAACTAAGTGAGATGAGAACCTTCAACACTCTGGAAGAAGCCTTACATTTCATTCAAAACAATAACATTATAACCATCTTTGAAGATATGGAATGAGCATCCCCATCCATGAAGAGAACCACTGACAAAAATGGCTGGACTGATGTCAAAAAAAGAAACAGAAAACTGAATCCAAAGTACCAACTTCTATGAAATATCTCAGTGTCAACTGCAGCCTAACTATTAAAAGCATCCAAATGGTCTCACTATGTATTAATACCTTTACTCTCATGCATTTATTCACAACATATATATACAAGAAAAGGTACGTTTCCTATAACTATTTATACATGTCTTATCATCCTATTAAGTTTCCCTTTTTTTCTTTGTTTTAATAAATAAATGTTAAAAATTTCTACTACTTAATATAGCTATTTATTTAATCTAGTAATATCAAAGTTAAAATATGTTTTATAACTATGTTTTTTAGCCTACTAATGTCATGTCTATTATTTAATTAATTAATTTTCCTTTTATTAAAATGCTTATTGTTATTTTCAGCTTGAGACTCATAGTAGCATTTGTAGGCTTTTCAGACTATAATAATGAAATGTTCCTCGTAGCTATGAAATGTTCCCATTTTTAAATGAAGAAACGCTATTGAGATCTGTCAATTAAAATTAAACAAGAAGGTATTTGCTCATTGCTGATGTGAATGAGGATGTTAGGAAAGAGACTCGTTTCGAGTTGCAGTTATTACATGTCGAAAATTGTCTAGAATATAAATTTGGACTTTGCTTATAATTTAGTAATGGTAGAGTAAATATATATATGCTTTATCTGATTGGCTTTGATTGTTCCAAACTGGTGTTTGGTTGTCAGTCTAGATGCGTATAAAACAGCTATTTTTTTTTTTTACATATTAAATATGTTTCCTAAATTTCATTCCATGTCAAAATGTTAGATCGATTAGTAACTAACATACTGTGATCGGGAACAGTATAGAATTATTTGAATTAAGCGAAAATGAATGTCCTGCCTTTGGACGATGCATTAGAGTAATGTATGGAAGAGGTGATCTAACGAACTGTAAATACACACAGACTTCACATAAATTTATATTCATTACAGTATTAAAATATCAATTTCCTTCCCTAGCATAAATGACAATTATTGCCTACCTATCTTTTTTGACCTTTGTTATACTACCCACAGCCTATTGCATAATATATACATTTGCAGTCATTGATAATTAGATGGGGTTTTCGCAAAGGCCTTAAATAATGTGTATGCTTCTAGACAGTATTGCTGTAATCATCACTGTTGGTATTATGGTGAAAAACATTTTTTTTTGCCTCAGGTGCACTGACTGAGAGAGGTTGTATACTAGGGTTATGCCCTATTTGAAATCTTGTCTGGTCTGCTATTGTGTGCTTTGCTGAAAGGACTGGGACTAATGTTGCAGCTAGAGGAAAAAACTGTTACGGAAAGTGGGGTTTGGGTTTCTTAGATAGCTGCATTATTGAAATAGTTGTTACTTGGAATGTCTTTACGATTGTTCCTCTTTCAGGAAGTTGGCTGACAGTGGAGTGATTTTCTGGGCAGGGTTTGTTGAAGTATCTGGCGATCTCTACTTGGGGATAATTGGTGGGGTTTCTCTGTGGAATAGAGGACGGGAACTGTTATAGTTCTGGCAATGTACTGCTTCTCCTTCTGAATTGATAATGAATGATGTGGTTTTGTTGGTTGTAGTTGCAGCTTATGTGGAACTGATGTACAGTTGTGTTGGGTCGGGTTCATGTTAGAACGTCGACAACTCACTATATCGACAAGTAGCCCTGCAGCACCAAATAAACGAAACCTGAAAGCATCGACATTTCAAATAACCGACACTTACTCCATCGACGCGCTACACCAACATCGCGTATTACAGGTAACGGGTATTAACATATGTGAGGTAGGGGATGCATTTATAAACTTATGTCACTTAGTCTGACATTATAACTACATCCCCCACTCAACATATGTTAATACCCTTTACCTGTAATATGGGATGTGGGTGTAGCGCGTTGTCGGTAAAGTGGATTGTCGGTGAAGTCGTCTCGATGGAGTAAGTGTCGGTTATTTGAAATGTCGATGCGTTCAGGTTTCGTTTATTTGGTGCTGCAGGGCTACTTGTCGATATAGTGAGTTGTCGACGTTCTAACATGAACCCGTTGGGTCAGATTGGAGAAGCACTGTCGGTCGAGTGAATTGGTGTGGTATGAGGTCAGATAGTATGCAGAGAGTTGGGGTTGAAGGTGCAATGGACACGATGTGAGCTGATCCTGGTGTGTTTGGGCCAGGGGTGGTGTGCTCCTTGCGAGGGAGTCAGTGTTTTGAGCTGTGTTTTTTTTTTTTTCTTCTCTCTTTTGTTTTCACGGCAGTTGTTTGAGCGGGAAATAAGTGCTCGTGAAGTTTTATAAAAGTCTATTTAGACTGCAGTACACACGAGCTAGGAAAGCAGTTTTCATCTATCTTTACAATTGCTGAGTAGTTTTAATGTTATAACAACGAGTAGATAAGGATTCGATTGGCTGTTGGTATACTCGTACCCTACAGAAGCACGTTCACAACACACTTTAGAAAACAAGCTAGATATTGCCTATCTAGTTATACCCATACAAGCGAATATAAAATTAAATATGATTGTTGTTTGAACCATATTTTAACTAAAATCATTATTAAAGTAAACCAAGCATATAAAATGATATAAGTACCTGATCAACATATTCATAGAAACTACTATGCTTTACACCACTTAAATAATTTAAACATATGCATTTTTTTGAGTGCCTTTCTAAAACATTACTATAACTATTAGCTAAAGTATAATAAGTATAATAAGATTAAAGCCTATATTTAGATAAGGTAATTATACAGTCTCTTTTAAATCTGATGAACAGATGTCCTTCAAGGATGCATCTGCAGTCATAACATATGGGTTGTCCTGCCTCAGGCAGCCCTTCGGTCGGCCGGATTCCAAAGTCTGGGTCTGGCCTCGGCTGATGTCGCACTTTCCCCGACATCAGAGCGTCTGGGGTATAAAAGCATCAGCCGACGCCATTTTCCTCAGTCTTTCTTGCCGCGCGGTGCCCGAAGCAGAAGCTGTTCGCAAGTGCCGGTCGGTCAGATCCAGTGAATTCAGCTACCGAAGACTTCGAAAAAAGCTGGCTTTATTCTCAAAAAACTGGCATTATATCACAAAGGATACATGGACACTGCAAATAATAGACAAAGGATACAGGTTCCACTTCCACACTTTGCCAAAAAGAGGCGGAATGCCAAACCTCCCACCAAATCAGAGGGCAGAGGCTTTAAAACAAATCAGCAATTTACTTCAGATGAAAGCTATAGAAAAGGTACCATGTTCAGAACAAGGCCAAGGATTTTACTCCAGACTATTCCTTGTACCAAGAAAGGAAAATCAATGGAGGCCTATTCTCGACCTGTCCGCACTGAACACTTAACTCATTGTGCCAAAATTCAAAATGCTGACCCTACAGCAACTTCTTCCCATGTTGGGCAAGGAGTCTTGGCTGGTGACTCTAGATCTCAAGGAGGCATACCTGCACGTCCCTATTCGACCAAGTTGCAGAAGACACCTCAGATTTCTTGCAGGATCAGAGCATTATCAATTCTCAGCATTGCCCTTTGGCTTATCTACTGCGCCCAGAGTATTCACGAAATGCCTGGCATCAGTAATTGCACATTGCAGACTACAGGGAATTCAAATTTACCCATACCTGAACGACTGCCTAATACAAGCGGACAACAAGAAAAATTTGATAAAGGACTTGGCCTGTGCCATACACCTGCTACAGACCTTGGGATACACAGTCAACATCCAAAAGTCAAGACTAGTACCATCTCAAAGGATAACCTTTTTGGGTGCAGATCTGGACACAGCCACCCAAATGGCTTTTCTCACAGAAGAAAAACAAAAACAACTTCCAGATTACTTCATGATTCTGACAAGACAAACTCAGCTTACTGCAAGGAAAATCCTGCAGGCCCTGGGTTACATGGCATCCTGCATAATTCTAATACCGCATGCCAGGCTGCATATGAGGAAATTACAATGGTACCTCAGGAGTGTATGGTCTCAACACAGTCACAGTTTAGAAACCATAATACCAATCATTCCACGCCTTCAAAGGGAATTCCTGTGGTGGGCTCAGGCCTTCCAGTCCAACAAAGGGTTGCCTTTCAACAAACCAAAACCAAGGCAGACCATCACCACGGACGCCTCAGACCGAGGATGGGGAGCACACATGGAGGGCAAATGTATCCAAGGCCTATGGCCTCAAGGACAGCTAAGCATGCACATAAACCAAAAGGAAATGCTGGCAGTGAGGCATGCAGTCGAGGCATTCAAACCCTTCCTCCAACAAGGACACCTGCTAATAAGGACAGACAACACCACGGTCATGTGGTACATAAACAAGCAGGGAGGCACACATTCTTACCCTCTATGCCGGATGGCTATGAATCTGTGGGAACTATGCCTGAATCTCATTATCCAACTACAGTCCCAATTCTTGCCAGGGAAAGAAAATGCACTGGCGGACAGCTTAAGCAGAACTACCATGGATGCACACGAATGGATGCTGCACCCAGACGTCTTCCAACTCATAGCAAAGACATGGGGAATGCCGGAGATAGATTTGTTTGCCTCCCCACCCAACCATCAACTGAAGACATTCTGCTCAAGGACTTACCACCCACAAGCTTGGAGGGTGGACTCTCTCTCTTTCAGCTGGAAAGCCCTAACAGTATATGCCTTCTCACCTCTCCCATTGATGTACAAGGTTCTACTGAAGATCAGGGAGGAACAGCCAAAAGTGATACTAATAGCTCCGGGCTGGCCAAGACAACACTGGTATACATTATTGAGAAGCATGTCTCAGGCAAAATCATGGCCTCTCCCCCTATGGCCTCTTCTTCTGACGCAGAACAATTTCAAGACCCTGCATCCCAACTTGAAAACATTGCAGCTAATTGCCTGGAAAATTCCTTAAATCCCAATCAAACTGTTTTATCTCAGAGGGTGAAGGACATTATCCTGTTGGCTCGCAGGCCTTCCACAAGGAAGACATACTCAGCTAAATGGAAGAGATTTCTCATTTGGAGCACATCAAAAGGCTCAGATGTCACAGTGGCAAACATAACACATATCCTAGAATACTTAGCAGAATTGTTCCACAATGGCCTGTCCTATTCTTCCATTAAGATTCATGCTTCAGCAATTTCAGCAGAATACAATGTGGATCCACCTATCTTCTCACACCCTCTCCTCAGACAATTTCTGAGAGGGATCAAAAATATTAAACCTCCAAGAAGACCCCCTCTACCTGCTTGGGATCTCAACTTTGTGCTGGAGAAATTGACACTACCTCCTTTTGAACCAGCATCATCAGCGGATCTACAGTTTCTATCTTGGAAAACTGCATTCCTTCTGGCAATCACTTCAGCAAGAAGAGTATCTGAGTTACAAGCATTAATGGCAGTGCAGCCTTTTCTTATTTTCCACCAGGACAGGGTGTCACTAAGAACCAATCCTACTTTTATGCCAAAGGTGGTATCTAGGGTATCCTTGAACCAAGCTATTCACTTGCCTACGTTCTTCCCTAATCCACAGAATAGAGGGGAAAAACTTTTGCACACCCTGGATATACACAGACAACTAAGCTACTACTTGGACAGAACAAAAACTAACAGAAAAACTGACCAACTTTTTGTAGCATATGCAACTGGGGTGCAAGGAAGAGCAATTTCCAAACAGACAATTTCAAAATGGATAGGAAATTGCATTTGATTTTGCTACTCCTTTCATGGAAAGACAGTTCCTGAAAATATCAGGCCTCACTCCACAAGGACCACGGCCACCACTACAGCCTTCCTACGAGGGGTGGCTACCAAGGACATTTTAGAAGCTGCTACTTGGAGCTCCGTGCATACATTTGCCAAGCATTACAATCTACCTTTATACTCTAGATCCAGAGCAGGGTTTGCAACTGCAGTCCTGCAGGGGATCTTAACTACACCATCCTTTCTTAGTACCTCCTCCCCCAGATTGGCTATGGTATTCTACCCATATGTTATGACTGCAAATGCATCCTTGAAGGACATAGTACAGTTTTGTACCTACCTTATATGTAGATGTCCGATAGGTATGCATCTGCAGTCAGGATTACCCTCCCTCCTTCCCCTCTGTGGTATTCCTAGGGTACTTACCCCTCTTTTAGCTAGCTGGGGGAATCCTCCCTCCTTCCCCTCTGTGGTATTCCTAGGGTACTTACCCCTCTTTTAGCTAGCTGGGGGAATCTGTTATGGTGTATTTGTTTGTTTATACATGTATATAATTTGCAAATGTTTGGAAATTTTCACCATTTATCCAAATTTAGCCTTCCTAGAGGGCACCTGGCATCTGGGGCAAGAAAAACTGAGGAAAATGGCGTTGGCTGATGCTTTTATACCCCAGACGCTCTGACGTCGGGGAAAGTGCGACATCAGCCGAGGCCAGACCCAGACTTTGGAATCAGGCCGACCGAAGGGCTGCCTGAGGCAGGACAACCCATATGTTATGACTGTAGATGCATACCTATCGGACATCTACATTTATGGTAGGTACAAAACTGTACTTTCTTGAAAGCATATGTTTATATATTATAAGATGTGATATTCTTTTTTAATTTATGTTATTGCTTGCTAGCCTTGTGATTAAGGATTAAAGTGTATGTGTGTTTAAACAAGTGAATTCATATCCAATGTGGAAAGTTATGTTGATACAAATGAGCTGAATAAGTTAATAATTAGTATAATTCATCTGCATATGTTTTCTATGTTTAGATGGTAATGATATAGTAGTTAATTCATATTAAACAATGCCTTATAACCAAATGTTTTTAAATCAAAATAGTTGTTTATTAGACTTCTCGAATATTTACAGTATATATGGAGCTCAAATGAATGGGAAAAGGAAGTTAGAGTGATAGTTCACCAGATGTTTCAATCTGTTGGACTAGGAATGTATTTATTTCCATGGTGGGTAGGGATTAATGAGCTAACTACTTTAACTTTAGTATATATTGTAGTTTTTAAGGTGTTCAGTATTTTTACCGAGCCTGACGTATACTTATTGAGAACTTTAGTGATAACATGCTTCATAGGTTCATAGGTAGGTACTAGGCTATTGGTCCTAGGGCCTATACAAGCCTAGCCAAAAATGTACACTGGCTTTCGCCACCCAAGAAAATTATTTTCCTGTGCCCCTGTCAAGCAGAACCACAGAAGTGATCCCCGGGGTGAATTTCCTATTACCCATCCAATCATCAAGATTTTTCTTGAAGAGTGCTAATGAGGAGCTCTGTTTGACATAGATAGGTAGTCTGTTCCAGAGTATGGGAAGTCTCTGGGACAGGAATCTATCCCTCCAGCATGTTCTGTTTATTGTGGTGACAAGGTTTAGGTCCCTAGAGTGTGTAGCTCGGAGGGATTGGGATTAAGTGGAGCATGTCCAACAGCTCCGGGTTTGACATAGCTTTGTATGTTAGGCAGAGATCGCCTCTGAGTAGGCGATATGCGATTGAGTAAAGCTGGAGTTTTTTGAGACGGTCTGCATAAGGCATCTGTTTGAGGCCAGTAATCCTCTTTGTGAGGTATTTGTGTGACCTTTCCAGTTGTTGTAGATGTCTTGTGAGGTACATACCAAAAGGGGCATTGTACTCTATAATGGGAACAATTACCTTTTTTTTTCTGGATGAGAAACCTTTTGTGATGAGGTGTGCCACGTAGAAGGATTTCCTGACCACTTTGGCAATGTGATTATCAAAGGAGAGACTACTGTCCACCTGTGTTCCAAGGTCTCTTGTCACACTTTCGGTGTTAAGTAGACTACCGCCTATGTGATAGTTCATGGGTACAGAATTTTTACCAAAGGGGATGACAATGCACTTTTTGGCATTGAGCTTAAGACCATGTCTTTGACACCAGGCATCTGTCTCAGTGAGGCCCTTTTGTAGGATGTCCACATTGTTAGGAGTTTCAATTATGGCTCCTAGTTTGCAGTCATCTGCGAATTTAGTTAGCCAAAGACCTTCTGTGTTAGCCATTACTTCAGAGAAGTAGATACCAAACAGGAGAGGACCCAGGACTGAACCCTGTGGTCCTCCACTTGTCACTAGTCTGAAGTCTGATTTGGAGTCTGCTACTGTTACAGTGTGGGTTCTTTCAGTAAGCCAGTTGGCAACCCATCTTGTGACATAGGGATTTATACCTAGTTTAGTGAGTTTATCTATAATTCCAGAGTGGGGGATGGTGTCGATCGCCTTGGCAAGATCTAGATAAGTTGTGTGAACCACCTTACCCTCATCTATGGCTTTGGTGACTACTTCAAAGAAGTCTTATCAGGTTTAGGAGACATGATCTGCCTTTTACAAACCCAAACTGTGCGGGGACCATGTCTTTGTTTATGAGATCCATGATGATACGTTCCATGGCCTTGCAGACGAGGCTCGTCGGGCTAATGGGGCGGTAGTTCCCGGGGTCTGTTGTGGCACCCCCCCTTTGTGGAGTGGGATAACTGTCACGGTGCGCCATTCAGTGGGCACAAAATCTGAGGTGAGGCTATGATTGAACATGGTACTTAGGTGGGGTGCCAGTTCATTCTGTAGTTCATGTAGAAGGCAGCCTGGGATGTTGTCAGGTCCCATGGATGCTGTGTTCTTAGCTTTGGAGAGTGAAGTTTTTACCTGTGCAGCTGTGATTACAGGAACTTTGCATTCTTCCGGTATAAAGATCGGCCCTTTAGGGGGTGAGAGGGGGGTAAAATTGGCACTGAACCTATCTGCAAGGATGTTGGCAATATCAGTTGGTTCTGTATATTTAGTGTCATTGTGCTGTAACTCAGAGCAGATCTGAGTGTTGCCATTGAGTTTTCTGTCATAGCTATAGAATGCTTTGTGGTTGTCTTTAGAATCAGTGGCAATTTTGTTTTCATAACTAGCTTTGGAAGATTTTATGAGGGATCTCAGGTTCTTACTGAGGCTGACCAGGAAGTTCCTCCAGTTGTGGGATTTGACTCTTTTTCGCAACAGTTTCTTTCTTCTGTTGTAGAGTTTGTTTATTTCAGAAGACCATCAGATTGGCTTCCTTTTTTTTGGAGGATAGCATCTTGGTTCTGTTAGGGATAGCACGATCCATGCACTCGTGTAAGTGCTTATAAAGTGCATTTGTGTAGGATTCAGCAGTCGTACCTCTATTGTCCATCTGCATGGGTGTCATGAAGTTTGCCACTTCTGTCTTAAGAAGCATGAAGTTGGCTTTGGAGAAATTTTTTACGGTTGTTTTCCTAATGGGGGTGGGAGCGGGATGTGGATGTCTAGGGTGATTAGCTTGTGGTCAGATCTGACCAACGAGGAGCTGACCTCTGGTGTGGAACACCAGTCACCCATGTTGGTGATGACCAGGTCTAGGATATTGCTGCCTCTGGTGAGGGTGTGGATACGTTGATCCAAAGTGTTGGAATTGATGATTTCCAGAATATGTTGAGAAAGAGTTTGTACACGAGTAGTTTTCCCAGTTAATGGTAGGGTAGTTGAAATCACCCTTTATTAGAGTGTTGGGTTGTACCTTAATATTTTCCATTGTATCAAGAAAAGAGGAGTGGGAATCCTGGGGCATGGTGGGGGGGGGGGTCTGTAGCAAGCTACAGTCTGGATTGTGGTTTTTCCCAGATTTAGTTGAACTTGGATAATCTTGGATGCATTATGCTGAGCAACTAGCTTGGAGGTGTGGATATCCTTAATGAATATGGACACGCCTCCACCTTTAGTGTTTCGGTCCGGGTTTGGTGGCCGAAAGGTGTGGTATGAATTATAGCCTGGTAATGCAGGGGAGCTCTCTGGAGCTTTGAACCAGGTCTCTGTCACTGCACAGATGTCAATGTTCTCCATTTTAAGGAGTGCCAAGAGTGAGTGCATTTTGAGGTTTAGACTTCTAGCATTGAGTAGCATTACCCTCAGATTTTGCTTGCTTGTACCTGTTACGGTGGTGAATTTGTCATTTGAACCTTGCCTAAAAAAGACACTATAGGGGTGGCGAGAGCCTTTGCCAGTATCCAGAATCCCAAGGGCGACAGGTGCAGGCCATGTCTGGCAAAGCAGCATGGTCTGTCGATCATGTCATCCCAGGCAGACAGATACTGGATTCCCTTAGAATGACAACAGAAGCTTAGCCAGTTGTTAAAGTCAGTCATTTTGTCCTTGTACTGTGGTGTCATTCTGGGTGATGGCAGGATGCTACTCAGGGCTAGGGTCATACCAGCCTGGGCTACAAGATCAGAGAGCTCCTCCATGTCTCGTTTCATGTAGTCCAGGGAGGTACTTCTCAGGTCATTCACACCAGCATGGACAATGACAGAGTCATATTTGTACTTGTTGTGGAGTGACCTGAGTGCTTGCATTATGTGGCGGATCCTGGCACCTGATAGGCAGCTGACAGTAACTTTTTCCTTGTTTAGCTTGGTGAGTGGAACATCAGTGTGCCTGACTATAGAGTCACCTATGACTAGAGTGTTGGGTACATTATGCCTTATGGGCTGTAGTTGAGTGGCACACTGAGTATGTGGGCTATGTGTCATTTGGGTTGTGTTGGGGGGTGGAGGTTGCTTGCATTTCTGCTTTGGAGGTCTCTGTTGTTTGGGCAAATTAGTACTGAGAGCCTCTGTGAATGTAGGTGTGTGTTTTGTGGTTCTGTGTGTGTGTTTTGGTGGTGTAGGTTTTGAGGGACTATGTGATGAGTGTGGTGCGGTGCAAGTGTTTACCTTCTCCTCTTGACTGTCTAGGCCAGTCTTTGGTAAAGAGAGCTTTGCTTCCAGTTTGGCTATATAAGTGCATCTCTCGCAGGTCATAGTGTTGGGTGGTAGGAGGAGAGGGCTGTCTGTGTACATGAGGCAATTGCTGCATTGTCCCAAGATGCCCAGATTCATCAGGTAGACAGGAGAAAACACCGGGAGCTGACCTTTAGACATGCCTGAATAGGTGCTTATTTATTAAGTACTAAAAACTGTTTTCCTCTAGACAAGTGAGGAAAGTTGAGTGCTATAGTAATTTGTAACTTATTTAGTGCTTACAATGAGTTCTGAACAAGTGCTGAGATCAAAGAAACAGATGAGTGCTAAAACTAAAAAGCTGGCTAGTTGCAAGGGAAATTTTGAAAAACAGACTTTATGGTGCCAGGAATAGTTTAACCCCAGTTAAGTTGGGGGGGGGGGGCTTAGGAGCTCACAAACAGTCCTGGACACAGCAAATCCGTATCTGACCTGCCACAGGAAAGGGGGGAAGCAAGCTTAGAATTTTTTTTTCCGGTAAAGTGGAAATGGAGAAAGCTGGAACAGAAGTTATTTCAACGTTAAAAATCTGAGTGGGTTGGCCTTCACAAATGTTCTTCATTAGATTGAGTGAACTAATGACACTAGACTGGGAGGAGTGTCACAGATCAAATATATAGTATGGGCGGGCAACTGCAAAGCCGCCAAGTATGAGAACACCACAACACTAGGGAGGGTACGTGAGAAAAATTACAGTTCCTAGCTGTAGCCACTAAATGAAAGTTTTAAAGAGATCAAGGAGCAGACTCGAGAATGCTTTTAACAGACAAAAATGCACAGAAAAGTTCAGATAAAGCACTCACAAACAGAAAATACAACTCTCAGTATGAAAAAGCAGTTTACAGTTAAGTAATGTTAAAACAGTTTAAAATAGTACATAAATGCAGTGAAACAATAAAAAAAGCTTTATAACAGTGCAAAAATATAGTAGATCAACTATATAGCACAATTATAAGCGGTTCAGAAGTGCAATTCAGTGAAATAAGTATAAGAAATAACTTGGCCTGCTCTTGGAATCTTAAGGAATTTCCACTTATACAATGCAATCCAGAGCCTGACAATACAAGATATACAATTCACTGAGATAATTGATTATGTACTATTCAATAATACTTTATATTTTAAGGAGGGGATGATGACAGGTAAAGTCAATGATACCTTTAAATAATTCCGCAAAATAATTTGATATGGACCTTTCTATATTATCGTTGAACATTAATGGTCTAAATATTCCAAAAAATATCTAACTTACTAAGATATTGGGCCTCCATTCAGTCTCCCTCAAACCCACTCAACATTAACCTCTATAAATTCTCTCAGCTCCTCAATTCTACAACCCGCCCCTTAAAAAAACCTGCCCAATGGCAGTATCCTTGACTGGATCCTAGTCTCTCACCCCCACTACTTCTCTAACAGTGGTACTCTTTCTGATCCTCTTAGTGATCACTTAACCACATTTACACTCCGTCTCCCTTCACCCCTTCATCATACCCATACCTTCATTACTACTCATAACCTAAAAAACTTTAACCCTTCAGCTTTCATTAACTCTCTAAAGGCAATAAATTGGAATACTCTAAAATCACTTCCTCTAGATAATGCAGTCACCCATTTCAACACTACCTTCTTAAACCTCTTAAGCCATCATGCTCCCCTAAGAACAAAAAGAATAAAAACCAAAACTGCCCCATGGCTTACAAAAAATACACTTGTTACATTGCGGCAAAGAGACAAACTCTGGACCCATAACCATAAAAATAAACCCCCCCTCATCTACAACGAATACAAAACACTTCGAAATAAGGTAAAGAAACTCATTACCACGGACAGACAAAACTACTTCTCCTTACTCCAAAACAACAATAAAACAAACCCTCAAAAATTCTGGAAAAGTATCTCCACTCTCCTTAATCCCAGTAAACCAGGCACCCCCACTCCCGATCCAAACGCTCCCGACATAGACCTGGCTACTCAATTTAACTCCTTCTTCATTGATTCTATTTCCAAACTAACCTCATCCTTCTCCAACATCTCCACTCCCTCTAAACCACCCCCACTCTCATCTTATCATCTTCCACCCTCAAACACTAGTTCACTACCCATCCCATCTTCCAATTCTACAACCTTCACCACCCACTCCACTCTCCCTCCCTCCTCATCTCTCCCACCTCCAAATATCCCCTCCCCCCACTCTCCACACTTTTCACTAAAACCCATACCCACTTCTACCATAAAAAAACTCCTTCTAAAACTGAAGTCTGGTTCAAATGCTCCCGATAATATTCCTTCACAATTCCTCAGCATAGCTGCTGAAGCCATTGCCTACCCCATTAGTATTTTAATCAACCGCTCTATCCAAGAAAGCACAGTTCCCCATATCTGGAAAAAGGCCTATATCATACCTTTACATAAAGGCGGTAACAATAACAATGTCTCTAACTTTCGTCCCATCACTATCCTGTCTCCCATCTCCAAACTCCTTGAAAAGTGTATCCAACTACAACCCCTACCATACCTCATTGATAACAACTTACTAACTCCCACACAACATGGCTTCAGACCAGGCCACAGCAGTATGACAGCCCTCCTCTCCTTCCAGGAAACAGTAAATAAAGCCCGAGACTCTGGTCATATTGTTTCTACCCTTCTACTGGATCTTTCCAAGGCCTTTGACACCATCTCCCATAACCTTCTTCTAGCTAAACTCTCTAAGCTTAACCTATCTCTTTCCTCTCTGAACTGGTTCTTCAGTTACTTATCCAACAGACCTCAAGCAGTAAAATGGAAAAAGGCTACCTCTTCATTCCTTAATACCCCAACTGGGGTTCCACAAGGTTCAATATCAGGCCCCCTCCTCTTCAACATCTTTATTAATGACTTCCACAACTCCATTCCATTCTCAAACATCATTCAATGTGCAGACGACTCAACTATTATTTGCTCTGCCACTTCAGCCCCTTTACTTCTAAAGCTAACTCAAGACGCTTTTTCAACCACTGAACAATGGATGAAAAATAATCACTTAGCACTCAATGCTTCTAAAACCAAATTAATGATATTCACTCCCTCAAAAGCCACCCCTCTCAACACAAACACCTTCTGTATTTCTAATCAAAACAACACAACTCTGGAACTAGTGTCAGAGACCAAGCTACTTGGTGTCCAAATTGACAATCAGCTCAAATTTAATTCATACATACAACTAAACATCAAGAAAACCCATCAAAAATTAGGTATGCTCTACCGCCAATACCATTATCTTACACCTTCCACTAAACTCACCCTCTCTACATCCTTTCTCATCCCCTCCCTTCTCTATGGATCTCCACTCCTAACTAATCTACAATCATCTCTGAAAAATCAACTCTCATGTTGTTATAACAAAATCGCCAAGTTCGCCACTAGCCAGAGGTCCTCTACTCACCATTGTTCCTCTCTTCACAAATTAAATTGGCTAGAACTACCCAACCACCTTATCTATACCCAACTCACTCTAGTCCACAAGCTTATTTTCAACCCCTCAGTCTGTCCCTCCCTCTCCTCTGCCTTTAAAATGTATCTACCCAACAGAGTACTAAGATCTAACAACCAAAATCTTCTTTAAATACACAAAACAGCTCGTCCACCAGGCAAATACCTTCTATCCTTTAGTCTGGCACGACTCTGGAACTCCCTACCATCACCCATTCGTGTTACCCCTACTAATTCTACCTTCAAAAAAACTCTTCATTCATACCTAGCCTCCCAGTGGGAATGCTTTAGCTGCTACCCTACATAACTTGCACTGCTAACCTTTTTTCTCTCATAACTATATAGTTTACACTTTAAACTTCCATTCTCCCCCTTTTCTCAATAAATAAATACAACAACTTTGTTGATCTATCCCCATCAACCAGTCTGCTAATGTAGCCCATCACTAGTACAAAGCACACCCAATCCCACAGGGAACCCCTTACTTAGACTGAACACTGCTCATACTTCAGTATTGGGTCCCCTGTATATAGTTTGCACTAATCTTATCTTCTGTTTTTTGGACTTCAAACCACCACAGGACTGCCCAAATCATGTCCTTGGAACCTTGTCATAAGATTTCTTCAAATATAAGAACAGTCACTTGGAATCTTCTCATCTCTAGATTCCTCTTAATTATCTGTCTAACTGCAAACATTGGGTAAGTTGTGATACATCCTGATCTGAATCCCAACTGCTCATCTCCCATCCTACTTCTACCTACTCTGTGTACTCATTTGTCAGACATATGAAAGTTGTTGCAGTGCGTCCATGAACATCAACATACTAACCATACATGGTTTTGGCAGGAATCAATCCATGCATAAACTACTCTAGATTTACAATGATCACACTGTTTATCGCAGAAATTGTCTCTGTTAAATGAAATATTTTGTCTGTAATTAGTATAACCAAAACTTTCATTGTCATTTTTGCTTTAGAAACTGTATGTTTATATGCAATGTTTCTACTAGTACTTTTGTACATACTGTAACAAGAGCTTTGATTGTAATTTTGTTTGTAATTACTGTTTTGTTTGTAACCATTGTTTTGTTTTTGGAGCTTTTCTCCCCAGGGCCCTATTGAAAATGGGTTCTTCTAGGCCCGATGGACTATCCTGGTAAACCAACTGCAAATAAATAAATAAATATCTAAATTTAAATAGATCGCAAATAATTTTTCTACAGGAAACACATTTCAAGAGCAATGATAATTTCACATGGCACCCAAGTGATTTCAAGACCTTAGCATGTTCCAATTCCAAGAAGAGGGAGGTAATAATTCTATGGAGAAATAATTTATTAAATCCTGAAATAATACGTAAATATATAGACAATGAGGGCCTTATATCTATAGTCATTCTGAAGTTTAGTAACAGGTTGTGGACACTAGTAAACCTATATTGGTTTCCGGGTATTGGGATGGGGACAGTCAAAAAACATTTAGATCAAATTACAAGCATATTTAAAGGTAATTTAATAATGGGGGGGACTTTAATTGTATTACAGATACGTCTGAAACTACTAATAAAAAATCTCCACGTTTAACAGCTACTGCAAAATTACTAAAAAAATGGACCGAATCCTTAAAATTAAAAGATATCTTTAATGTTATAGATAGTAATTCCTTGGTATTCTCCCATCAAGATTATAGATATGGTACCCAAACCAGAATTGATAAGATATACATTTCTCAGGATCTTCAAACAAAAATTACTTCTTTTACAATAATTCCTTGCCCCCTCTCAGATCATAATTCTCTGGTTCTAAAAGTGCAAATAAATTTTAAACCACTTTTCTTACTAGAATTCCTTCATACATTACAAAAATTAAAGAATTTAAGCAATGGTTAGTGAATGAACTTAATTTCTTTGTAGATGTAAACCACATCTCAGAAGCAAATATAGTAATGGTATAGGATTCATTAAAAGCTTATATCTATGAAAAAACGATCACTTGGTATAAAAATAAAATCAAGGAATGGGAATCGGAACTTCAAGAACTACAAAGGAATCTCACATTATTTAAATATAAAAAATCTCCTAAATTATTAGAGAATAAGAAGACAATAGAAGACTTAAATAAAGGATATATTGAAATCTTAAATCACAAAACTAATTTAGCCATGGAGAGGTTAAAAATAAATTCTCATGCCACCTCTCCAAAACACTTACATAACGTATCTGTTAAAGTTAAAATGCAATCTAAAACTAATACTGTTGTTAATATACTACATGAAGAAAAAGGTAAGAAAGTTTCAGAAATAGGAGATATACTAGATGATTTCAAGTGTCATTTCAAAAATCATTTTAAAAATAGCAATAATTTACTAGAATATCCCCTTTTAGAAAATGTGATTTCAAACATTAAACCAATCCCTGAAAGTTTACAAAATGAATTACAAAAATCCATTATGCACAAAGAAGTCATGGATACAATCAAAGATAGTAAAACTAGTAAATCTCCCGGAATGGATGGTTTAATCACAGAAATTTACAAATTATTTCCCAAAAATATAACTTCATTGCTACATAAAACATTTATTGAAATTCAAACTCCTGCATTAATTCCTCCTTCATGGAGATACTCCTTAATCATACCCATTTTAAAAGAAAACAAGGATGATAGTCAATGCAGCTCATATAGGCCAATTTCATTATTAAATAATGATTATAAAATATTTATGTCTATATTGGTTAAAAAAATAAAAAATCATATGAATGAAATTATCAACTATGACCAAACTGGGTTTATTCAAAATAGACATCCACATGATAACATTAAAGAAATATTAAAAAAGAGAACGCTACAGCAACCTTATTCCAACAGTAAAAAAAAGCCTGAACGCAAGTTTATTAATCAAAAATCAAGCATTTTCGCCACAAGCCCCTTGTGGCTTCTTCAGAGACAATACATTAAAGTATTAAGAACACATATCTTAAATAACTTAAAACAGGAAGTGACATACCACAATTAACCAGTTTGAAAATTTCTAAAAAAAAATATCTAAAAAAATATAATAATTTAAAATAACCAGCGCACCATTAAGAAAATAAATTAGTACTTTCCTCAAATGGCACAGTCAGCAGCACCATAAAAACACACTTCAAAACAGAACAAAAGAGTTATACATAAATACAAGAATATAAAAAATTAGAAAATATTGAAAATAAATATATGATAGACATCTACATAAGGAAATCTGTATGGAAAAACCTCTAGGGATTATACTTTTAAAACAGAAGTTGTTACTAATAAAAAGTCAATTGAAAGTGAATTATTTTATCTATTATTCATCTATTGTTTGTTAGTAATATTCTTTATTACTGAACAGCATCATTAATTATCACTAAGCTAAATTAGATGTTTTAAATATTGGTAAAGCTAGCCAACAAGTAAAAAAACCATGGGAGAACCATTCAAAGTAAATAAATGTATAGACATGTATATAGGCAAGAAGCAAAACTATCCAGGTGAAGTATACTTAGTTATCTCATATAACTTCTTAATTTGAGAACAGCAGATATATTGCAATTTTCATTGAGCCCTGGGACCCTAAAAGCATCTAATTTTAGTTGCCATTCTAGTTCTCGATTCTTGAGTAACAGGGAATAAGGCCCACCTCTGATGGAAGTTGGAATATGGTCGATGACCATAAATTCGAAACTATGACCAGGGTGGGAATGAACATGTTTTGCCAAAGCATTTTGGCAATTAACTTTTCTTATTGCATAATCATGTTCATAAATGCGATCACGGACCCTGTGGTCCGTCTTCCCTATATAAAAACTAGGGCAACATTTGCAAAACGCAATATAAATCACAGATTTCGTTTCACAATTAAATTTATAGGATATCTGATATTTTCTGTTCTTAATAGTAAAACTGTTACCTGTTTTAATCAATCTACACCAGTTACAGAATCCACATGCAAACATACCTGTTTGTCTACTGAATGTGCTATTATTCAAATTCCTCTGTGTTAATTCTTTTAAATTATTTCCTCTCCTATAGGTTACCCTAGGTCTAAGTCCCAATTTTCCAGCTAGAAGAGAATTATTGGCAATAAAATGCCAATTTTTGCAAATTATAGACCAAATGACCAGAGAATCTGTGCAAAAAGTTGTAATAAAATTCAATCTATAAGTGCACTCACTTTGAGAGGGAATAATACCAGACTGTAGTTCACTGTTACCAACAAGGGTGCGTGGACTATGAGTAGTTAAACTACTTTGGTTAACTTTCGTTTGACTCAATAGTGGTTTATAAAAACCATCAATTCTTTTGGTTGCAACTTCATCAATTAATTCCTCTAATAAGGAGAGTGGGTACCCACGACTAATAAACAATTCTTTTAGGAAGTCACATTCGAGATGGAAGTCGTCTATAGTACTGCACATTCTTCCTGCTCGCACAAGTTGCCCCTTGACAATAGACCGTTTTTGTTTAAAGGGGTGCGAGCTAGAAAAATGGAGAAAAGAATTGCAGTATGTCGACTTCCTAAAGATAGTAGACAGGTACTCTTCCTTATTAACGTCTTTAACAAGTTTGACATCCAAATAGTCAATCTCCAAAAGGGAGAATTTTGAAGTGAATTTGAGGAAGTCTGTAGAATTATTTAATGAAAGTACAAATGAGTCAGCTTGATTAGAGTCACCCATAAAGAGGATAAAAATGTCATCCAGAAATCTGGTGTAGAATCGAACATATTGCATCAATTCTGGTTTATTCCTTAAAAAATGCTTCTCCCAATAGCCTACAAAGAAGTTAGCAACGCTCGCCCCACAGGGCGAGCCCATGGCTACACCTCGCTTCTGCAGAAAATAGTCCTTATCAAATATAAAGTAATTAGATGTAAGGACTATATCAAGAAGTTCCGTAACTAACTGAATCTCACTGTTTGGGGCTCCAAGTTCCTTCATTAGTAACCCAATCCACTTCACTGCCTCTAGATGTGGTATTGAAGTGTACAAATCTACCACATCGATAGTAAGAAAATTATCCGTGGCATTAAATGGTATCTCATTGATGTCCCTTAAAAAAGACCAAGAGTCTTTACATAACCCTGGAATAATCTGAAGGTATTTTGACAAGATACTGTTGATAAATCGTGAACTGGGATGTGTCATAGAGGACCTACCATCCACAAGTGCCCTCATTGGGGGATTTTCCAAATCCTTGTGAATCTTAGGGATACCGAACATCACTGGGATTTTAGGAAAGGTGATGTCAATAAATCGATAAGTATCTGTATCGATTTTGGCAGCTAGATATAAATCCTTAAGGAAGCCCCTAATTCTCTGGTGGGTCCCATTCACTTCATTGATGGAGACTGGAGAGTAGGCTTGAGATTCCAGCACAAGGAACATCTTTTCCTTATATTGCTCATCACTGAGTATTACTAAACCCCCTCCTTTATCAGGTTTAATAAACCTGATAGGAAATTGACACAGGTTGTCCAAAGCTTCCATTTGTTTTTTTGTAATGTTAAATTTGTTTAAGTCATTTACACTTCCATGAAGTGAGATAGGAAGCTGGTCCCTGAAGTCGACTTCACACACAGTTTCAAACAGTTGTAACACAGAATGGAGGGGTGGGTTAAACACACTAGGCAATTTTAATGAAAGGCTTGCCTGAGATGGTTCATTATTAAATAGAACCTGTAAGTTCAACTTACGGACGAAACATTTAAGGTCAATATTGACCTGTGCTATATTGCTTTTTTTATTAGGTACAAAAGAATTGCCAAAAGCTAGAAGTTCTATTAGCTCCTCATCAAGGTCGAAATCCGAATAATTGTAGATCTTAAAATCACCCTTTTTGTTTGTAATAATAGTGGGTAAACAAGCCACTGGGAAAGTGTGGGAAACAGGGCTCAGATCTATTTGTGCCGGTTCCTGTTCTTGTTCCGCCAGTTGCGGTTGTTGCGAGGTCCTAAAAAATTCTCTCAGTGATGAGCAATATAAGGAAAAGATGTTCCTTGTGCTGGAATCTCAAGCCTACTCTCCAGTCTCCATCAATGAAGTGAACAGGACCTACCAGAGAATTAGGGGCTTCCTTAGGGATTTATATCTAGCTGCCAAAATCGATATAGATACTTATCGATTTATTGACATCACCTTTCCTAAAATCCCAGTGATGTTCGGTATCCCTAAGATTCACAAGGATTTGGAAAATCCCCCAATGAGGGCACTTGTGGATGGTAGGTCCTCTATGACACATCCCAGTTCACGACTTATCGACAGTATCTTGTCAAAATACCTTCAGCTTATTCCAGGGTTATGTAAAGACTCTTGGTCTTTTTTAAGGGACATCAATGAGATACCATTTAATGCCACGGATAATTTTCTTACTATCGATGTGGTAGATTTGTACACTTCAATACCACATCTAGAGGCAGTGGAGTGGATTGGGTTACTAATGAAGGAACTTGGAGCCCCAAACAGTGAGATTCAGTTAGTTATGGAACTTCTTGATATAGTCCTTACATCTAATTACTTTATATTTGATAAGGACTATTTTCTGCAGAAGCGAGGTGTAGCCATGGGCTCGCCCTGTGGGGCGAGCGTTGCTAACTTCTTTGTAGGCTGTTGGGAGAAGCATTTTTTAAGGAATAAACCAGACTTGATGCAATATGTTCGATTCTACACCAGATTTCTGGATGACATTTTTATCCTCTTTATGGGTGACTCTAATCAAGCTGACTCATTTGTGCTTTCATTAAACAATTCTACAGACTTCCTCAAATTCACTTCAAAATTCTCCCTTTTGGAGATTGACTATTTGGACTTCAAACTTGTTAAAGACGTTAATAAGGAAGAGTACCCGTCTACTATCTTTAGGAAGTCGACGTACTGCAATTCTTTTCTCCATTTTTCTAGCTTGCACCCCTTTAAACAAAAATGGTCTATTGTCAAGGGGCAACTTGTGCGAGCAGGAAGAATGTGCAGTACTATAGACGACTTCCATCTCGAATGTGACTTCCTAAAAGAATTGTTTATTAGTCGTGGGTACCCACTCTCCTTATTAGAGGAATTAATTGATGAAGTTGCAACCAAAAGAATTGATGGTTTTTATAAACCACTATTGAGTCAAACGAAAGTTAACCAAAGTAGTTTTAACTACTCATAGTCCACGCACCCTTGTTGGTAACAGTGAACTACAGTCTGGTATTATTCCCTCTCAAAGTGAGTGCACTTATAGATTGAATTTTATTACAACTTTTTGCACAGATTCTCAGGCCATATGGTCTATAATTTGCAAAAATTGGCATTTTATTGCCAATAATTCTCTTCTAGCTGGAAAATTGGGACTTAGCCCTAGGGTAACCTATAGGAGAGGAAATCATTTAAAAGAATTAACACAGAGGAATTTGAATAATAGCACATTCAGTAGACAAACAGGTATGTTTGCATGTGGATTCTGTAACTGGTGTAGATTGATTAAAACAGGTAACAGTTTTACTATTAAGAACAGAAAATATCAGATATCCTATAAATTTAATTGTGAAACGAAATCTGTGATTTATATTGCGTTTTGCAAATGTTGCCCTAGTTTTTATATAGGGAAGACGGACCGCAGGGTCCGTGATCGCATTTATGAGCATGATTATGCAATAAGAAAAGTTAATTGCCAAAATGCTTTGGCAAAACATGTTCATTCCCACCCTGGTCATTGTTTCGAATTTATGGTCATCGACCATATTCCAACTTCCATCAGATTTGTTCTGGGCCAAGAAAACCTTTTTACAAAGAAAAACGGACAGCAATGAGCTCCAATCAAGGAAGCTGATTGGGCAGTTGACCGAGCTCATAGATTTACTTTGCCACAAGATGTTAGTGAGTCAAACTAAGTTAGGTTGTGAAGAACTTGTGTTCGAGGATGTACAACAGCCTAATAGCAGAAGCAAACGGAAGAGGCAGCTTATGGCTAAGAAGATCGAGGGCTTAGAGACTAATTTTAATCCTTTAATTACTCCTAACATTCTGGGTGTTGAATCTGAAGGGGCTGAAGTGACTAATGAGCGTCGTGGAGCAGCTGCAGGGGCTCAACGGAAGAAACGGACTTAAGCAAAGGTACTGATTGTTCTAACAATATCAGCACTAGAGACTGGTTGAATAGAAATATAGACTTTGGCATGGATACACACGTTGGTTTGGACAAACAAGAAGGAGAGACTTATGTGGTTAAAATTGATAAACTCAAAGGCCTTATGACTAGGTTTAAAACTTTACATATAGAAAATGCATATTTATTAGAATGCTTAAAAAAGGAAATTGTTCCAAAAGGTCTTATTTGTAAGTATCCAAATAATGTCACCTGTGGTTCTATTTTTCACAAAAATTTGCTCAAGGTATTCAATCAATGTGGTTTGGATGTTATTAAATTAATAATAGAAGAAAATGAAAGAAATATTAAGTGTTTGAGTAAAGACATTGATGAAATGGATGGAGCTATTAAAAATGACCTAATATTCGGTATTAAGGAAGAGAAGCAACAATATTATAATATTAGGCATGAAATTGATGACAAATGTAATGTGGTTATGCAACGAAAATTAGGTAAATTACACAGGGACATCATGGAATATGAAAATGGGACTAACTATCCAGAACCTATTATGTCTAAAAGGAATGCTAACAATTTTGTTAATAACAGGAAATGGAATAAACCCATATATAGTCACTCTGATTTTCAGAATGACTTTACCTATGACCAAGATTTCCCTTCTTTAGTAAGGGAAACAGAAGAAGTATACAGGCCTCATAATTACAGGGAAAATTTTTACAGGAGGGAGATGGGGAGGGAGGTATTGACAAACACCCACTCTTCAAGTAGCCGGAATTTGGAAAGAAATGAAGTATATGATATCAATGTTGTAAATAAAGTGATTTATACATATAAGGATTTTTCTATTTATAATTATGGTAATTTTGATGTTAAGGTAAATCATTTTAAATTACTTAGTAAAGGTTTTAAATTTATTCCTAGTTCAAAGGGTGACACCACCACCACAATTTTAGATACCAAGTTGTTTATGCGAAGAATAAATTTGAGTGTTCTGGCAAGCAATAATGGTTATAGTAGTGACAATAGAGTTATAAAATTGAAAAAGAAATCTACTTTTAACCCACCCTTGTTACCCCAGTTAAGAAATTTTGAAAGAATTTTGGAAGAAGGAATCAGAACTGAACATAATAATAATAATAGGAAGATATATTATAATAACTTGAATAAAGACGAGAAAGAGGCATTAATGGAATTAATTAATGAGGACACCATCAGAGTTATGAAACCAGATAAGGGGGGGGGGTGTCGTCATTATGGACAATATAATTTATGAAGGAAAGATGAACATGATACTAAGATCGAAACAAAATATTCAGTGGTCTCAAAAATGAGATAACATGTTGAATGACTTTGTGTTAGAAAGGGTGTTAAAGCCTGAACTACATAAGTTTTTAACAGTAGTAAAACCTAGGATGGCTACTATGTTGTCCATAAAAATGTGATGGACCCCCCCCTAAGTCCCATTGTTACTGCAGGAGGGTCAAAAACAGAACCCCTAGCAAAATACATAGATATTACAACTAAGCATATATGGACAAGTAATCAAGTGATATTGAAAGATTATTTTTAAAACAATTAACACCTGAATGTTATAGCACCGACCTATTATTTATAACTATAGACATAGTGGATCTTTTTTCCTGTATACCACACACTAGTGGAATGAAGTGGTTTGAGGAATGTGTATTTTTGGACAAAACTATGACACAAGAAGATAAGATTTTATCAGTGGCACTCATGGACACCGTCCTAAAATACAATTTTTTGTTATTTGATGGTGAATACTTTCAACAGAGGACTGGGGTGTCTATGGGTGCGGCATGTGCACCAACATATGCCAACATAGTTTTGTCCAAATGGGAGGAAAAATACATATTAAAATCAGAATTTAAGAAGGAATGGATTATGTATAAAAGATTCCTAGATGATATAGTTATTTTTGGATAGGACAGGAAAGGTTCAAGGAATTTATGGAATATATTGGTAAAACTACTAATTTCCTTAAATTTACACATAATGTCAACCATGAGGTTTTACAGTATCTGGATATTGAATTGGTCAAAATAACACGCTGAAGTCATTTTCATCCAGGGTATATAGGAAAAACCTATGTCAATTCTTATCTGCATTTAACATAGTTAAAGGGCAGTTTGTGAGGGGATCAAGGATGACTACCCTGGATGAAGACTTTTGTTGAATGTGATACATTGCAGAAGATGTTTATTGAAAGGGGATACCCAGAGAAATTTGTCATTAGAAGGGAAGTAGAAATAGGTAGGGCAGACAGATTCAAACCAATTATGGGTAGGATTGAATTTAAAACAACACGAGAAGAAACCAAGGATAGGGTGACTGAGGAAAATCAGTACCATAGAAATCTCATAATTGAGTATAATATTCATAATATGGGAATAAGAAATATTTTAAGTAAAGAATGGGATAAATTTGCTGCCTTAACAGACATAGAAGGAATTAATAGCTTTAAACCGAAGATTATTTTTAGAAATTCAAGAAGTATAAAAAACATGTTGGAAAACAAAAAAGACATGGATTATAGGAAGAATGATGTGTTGAGAAAAAATAAATGTGGCCGGTACAATCAATGTTCATACATTAGTAATAAGAGTGAGATATTCATAGATAGTAGAAATCTGTTAATTAAGAGTAAAGGCAAATATAGCTGTGATACAAAAGGGGTGGTCTATCTGGCAACTTGTGATAAGTGTCCATCATATTACGTGGGAAAAACAGAAAGGGAGTTAAAGAAAAGAATTTATGAACACGGATATGATATTCAAAAAGAAACAAGTGCTTTATTCAAGCATAGTAAAGAATGTAGAGGATGTAGATTTCATTTTTGTGTTACAACAGGTTGAAAAGGATATAAGGGGTGGTATTTGGGAAGAGATCTTGGAGAGTAAGGAATTGTGGTGGCAGGTGTACCTGGAGGCCAGTAAAAAACCAGGGTTAAACGATTATTTGAGTATATCATCTTTATTAAAAATAAGGGCTAATAAAATTTAATAGTTTTTAAACAGAATAGAATGTGATAGTATTTGATGTGTTTAAATATGTTTATTTAATTATATATTTATATAAAGTATTTATATTTAAACAGCATTTAGAGAGGTTTTAACTTATTTTGTCCAAAGTTCAAGTGATTTTTTGTGTTGTGGAATGTTATGTGCAATATTGATTTACGACAGTAGAGGGAGTTGTTTTATTATGTTTAAGAACATCAATATTTTAGTAAGCACAAGCACTTTGTTTAACAATGTTTGTATAAATTATTTAATCAAACAGTATTTACATATGCATTTTATTCATGTGACTCATAGTTTTTTAACTATGAAGATGTTTTAGATGTTTATGCACATGCACTTTCATAGCTAATTATTATTTTAATATTTAATATTTATGAGGCCTGTTAGTTCATAGGTTTAATTTAAATGTTTAGGGGATTTTATTGGTTGGAGGGTAGGTCATTTAGTATATATAGAGTAATTATATGTTAGTATATTGTCTGATGAAGTCCAAGTGGATTGGATGAAAACGCTAGTAAATTGTTGTGCTTCCAGTTGTTTTTTCCATCAGAGGTGGGCCTTATTCCCTGTTACTCGAGAATCGAGAACTAGAATGGCAACTAAAATTAGATGCTTTTAGGGTCCCAGGGCTCAATAAAAATTGCAATATATCTGCTGTTCTCAAATTAAGAAGTTATATGAGATAATAAGTATAGTTCACCTGGATAGTTTTGCTTCTTGCCTATAAATATGTCTATACATTTATTTACTTTGAATGGTTCTCCCATGGTTTTTTTACTTGTTGGTTAGCTTTACCAATATTTAAAACATCTAATTTAGCTTAGTGATAATTAATGATGTTGTTCAGTAATAAAGAATAATACTAACAAACAATAGATGAATAATAGATAAAATAATTCACTTTCAATTGACTTTTTATTAGTAACAACTTCTGTTTTAAAAGGAAAGTATAATCCCTAGAGGTTTTTCCATAATAGATAAAATAATTCACTTTCAATTGACTTTTTATTAGTAACAACTTCTGTTTTTAAAGGAAAGTATAATCCCTAGAGGTTTTTCCATACAGATTTCCTTATGTAGATGTCTATCATATATTTATTTTCAATATTTTCTAATTTTTTATATTCTTGTATTTATGTTTAACTCTTTAGTTCTGTTTTGAAGTGTGTTTGTATGGTGCTGCTGGCTGTGCCATTTGAGGAAAGTACTAATTTATTTTCTTAATGGTGCGCTGGTTATTTTAAATTATTATATTTTTTTAGATATTTTTTTTAGAAATTTTCAAATTGGTTAATTGTGGTATGTCACTTCTTGTTTTAAGTTATTTAAGATATGTGTTCTTAATACTTTAATGTATTGTCTCAGAAGAAGCCACAAGGGGCTTGTGGCGAAAACGCTTGATTTTTGATTAATAAACTTGCGTTCAGGCTTTTTTTACTGTTGGAATAAGGTTGCTGTGGCGTTCTCTTTTTTACTAGTCGGCTTTTGATTAAAAGAATATTGACATTAATTGATTATTTAAACAAAGAAAATATAGAAACCTTAATAATTGGACTAGATATTGAGAAAGCTTTCGATTCCTTGAACTGGGATTATTTAATTAAAGTCTTAGAAGCTTATAAATTTCCCATCTCTTTCATTACATTTATTAAAAAGGTTTATGAAAACAATTTAACTTGTGTTAAATTAGGACCCTTTACTTCAGAGGCTATACAAGTTATGAGAGGTACTAAACAAGGATGCCCTATGTCACCCATTTTATTTGCATCAGCTATAGAACTATTGACAATATTAATACGAAACAATCCAAAGATAAAAGGAATAAATATATTTGGTCAATATAACTCCAAGATCATGCACTTTGCTGACGACATACTTCTTACACTATTGAATTCAAAAGAAACAGTTGAATTAGATAATCTGATAAAGAAATTTCATAAGATCTCAGGGCTCCAATTTAATAAACAAAAGTCTAAATTCTTACTATTAAATAAAAAAAGGATTTTCAAATATATAAGAATCATATATCATAGGAGAACATGTCTCAGCAATAAAATACTTGCAAAGAAAAAACGTCGCTGGGAACTGCTGCTGTACAAATAAATGTAAAATATTTATTAAAACACAGAAGAAAACAGAGTTAGCGCTTTCGGGCCAAAACCCTTCATCAGACAAAGTACTCAAACAAACAGTACATTTTTTAAATATTTAACAACCAATCAGTGTTCAGTAAAAAGCCCGCCTACTTCTGAGGGTTGGCTTAAGAGGTACCATATCATTGAGCCCTGGATTAATATGGGCTGTTAAGTCTAGAATCCATCTGGATTCAATAGCTTCTGTTTTTAACTTAATATCACCATATCTTCTGTTGAGAAACACATTGACAATCACCCTAAACCTAAACTGATGTGTCGGGTTATCCTTAATATGATTATAAAGGGCATTATGTTCGTCACAATTCCTGATGGACGAAAGGTGCTGCAAAATCCTAACCTTGAGCATATTATTAGTTTTGCCAACGTAGTATCCTGAACATGATGTACAGTTTGCCAAATACACCACATTGGTAGTCCTACAGGTAGCCTTGCCCTTGAATGAAAAACTCTTTCCTGTGGAGGGATGTATAAAGGTTGTCTCCCTATTGATGTAACTACAAGCCTTACAACTCCCACAGGGAACAGTGCCTATGGACCTTGGTAGGCACGTGACATCATTATTACCTCTGTCATAACAAAGTATGTCTTTAAGGTTCTTATTCCTCTTGTAACAGAACTGTGGAACATCCCCTACTATGTCCTTCAAGTCACTGTCACTTGTGATGATGTTCCAATTTCTCCTAATGTCACACACCCCTCTAATGTTGCTACCATAGGTTAACAACACTCTGGGTTTGTTACCCCTCCCCCTATCATTATTATTTTTATTTTTATTACTGCCCCCCAATGTTGTGGGGACATTGAGCCATGGCTTGTATTTGCCCTTTCTACCTCTTTCCACCGCTACTTCCACCAGATTATGTCTATAACCCCTATCATGAAAACATTTCTTCAAATGTACAATCTCTCTCTCAAACTGCTCATCCACTTGGCTGATCCTAGAAATCCTTCCTACCTGTCCTTCCACTATATTGGGGAAAGTGAACCTAGGGTGCATGCTATCAAAAGAGAGTAATGAATTCTTCCAACTCTCTTTTCTGTACAGTCTGGAGCTAAAGCCTTCTTGTGTTAGTTCTATAGTGACATCCAGAAAATCCAGAGCCACGTGTGAGCTTCTAACATCAAATCTTAGGAACGAAGTCGTAGAATGCAAATACTCCATAAATAGGGTCAACCTCTGTTCATCCCCCTTCCATACAATAAAGATATCATCTACAAAACGTAGATAAACCCCTATGTACTTATTCCACTCACTATTGCTCAAAACATGTCGCTTTTCCCAAAAAGAGAGGACCAGGTTAGCATAGGTGTTAGCACAGGGGGTGCCCATAGCTACCCCCTGTGCTTGCCTATAAACAGAACCATTGCTCATAAAGACATTGTTTTCCAAAACCAACTTTAATAGCTCATCTATAAGGAACAGATCTTTCTCAACAACACCCATGTCCTTCAAAATCCCAATACTGGCTGCTATACCATACTCATTCCCGATCACAGTAAACAAACTGTGAACATCAAGGGTCACTAACATGATCCCCTCATGGGAACCTTCCCTGTTCATTTCACCTAAGACAGTTAGAAAATGTGCAGTATCCTTCAGAACATTGCTCATAAGGTCAACATAGGGTCTGAGTGTACACTCCAACCATATGGATAAATTCTCTGTGACCCAACCCCTGCCCGAAACTATGGGTCTAAGGGGTGGGTCTATTAATGACTTATGCACCTTCAGTAAAGCCTTAAACACAGGGATAACTGGTTTGTCAACAATGAAGAAGTCCAGAAGCTCTTGTGTTATATACATTTGTGCAAATAACCAATTAATTCGTCCATGAACTTTATCAATAATACTTCTAACCTCAACAGGATTCAATAATCGATAAACCTCCCTTTCAGATAGCATCCCTAACATCTTACTGTTATACCAATCAGTGTCAAGTAGCACAACCGCCCCTCCTTGGGGATAGACTTGTGTGAAAATTTTCAAGATATATTGAATATATATTATAGAAGGATCATAGCTACAATAGACTCCCTAGTGGGTAAATATAATAAGTTATTTATAGTTTTTAGACTACAGTTAATTTAAAATGATTCTTCTCCCTAAAATGTTGTATGTTGTACAAGCCACTTTGTTAATTCCTGAGAAAAATCACCTTAAGAAAATAACATCAGTTTTGCTAAGATTTCTGTGTTTCCTAAAAGAAACAAAATTGCATATACCCATCATATCAGACAATGGGACCAGGGAGGAATACATTTCCCAGATATTGAATCTTATATAAGAGCAACTTTACTTAAAACTGTGGTTGAATGGATCAGTCCGAATTATATGTCTAATTGGAAATTGTTACATACAAATATAATAATAAATGAAAATAATGTACTTAAAAATTCTACTGTTCTAGACAAGGACAATATATTATGGTACTCACTGGCCTTAAATTCTCAATTCAGTATAACTAAACTAACTAGGACAAATTTACTAATTCATTTATTTGACTAATTTAGGAAATTTATAAACATGAATATGGATTTAAAACCTTGGTTTGCAACATTAATTCCTTTCAGCATTACTAAAAACTTTCCAGATAGAATTCATAGAGATATATTCTTCTCTTGGGAACAGTAAAATCTTATCTGTTGGTTACAGTGTCTAAAAATCAGCAAGTATTGCATTTACAGTATATGATGTCAATTTACAAAGTGAATTCTCATGAATGGTTAATGCTTCAGAGTATATTGATGTACTCCAAGGATCTATGTAGGATAATAAATAATTCTTCTTTTTCAAATACACCAACATTTATATCCAGACTGTTTGAAATTTTATATAATAATAAGAAATTGGAGATGGTACTTCATATTTATATAATCTAATAAAAAACTACAAAACACAACTTAAACCAGCATATTGGCAATTTATTACTAAAGGATATATGATTCAGTTAACCTCAGAAAATAAATCTAATTTACTTCTCTCAGTAAAATTAACTTCTTGTTCTCATTATTGGAGAATATTTACCTGGCAATACCTTCATAGATCCTTTTTAACCCCTGATAAAGTTTCAAAAATCAATCCTTCTGATAATGGGTTATGCTGGAGATGTCAACAGTATAATAAAGCTGATTGGTCTCACATTTTCTAGGAATGTATAAAAATTAAACCCTTTTGGGAAAGTACTAACAATTTCTTGCAGGCGATTTATACAGGCAATTTTGTCATGACCAAGGCTTTGTTATTACTGAATATAACTGATAATGCTTATTATTTAAATAAGACTGACCTTCATTTACTTTGGACTATACTAGCTATAGTAGTATCTAGATATAGTTCATAGGTTCATAGGTTCATACTAGGCTATCTGCCCAAGGGCATTTATAAGCCTAGCCAGAGTTTTGTGGCTTTCGCCACCCCTTTAGTTTGGAGGATACTATGCCCATTATTTTGCTGTGCCTCTGTCAAGCAGTGACACTGAGATAATCCCTGGGGTATATCTGCGATCTCCCATCCATTGGTCAAGATTTCTCTTGAACAAAGCCAGCGAGGTGCTCTGCCTCACATGTACCGGGATTTTGTTCCACAGCATAGGGAGTCTCTGGGTGATGAATCTGTCCCTCCAGCACGTCCTATTAATAACCGTGTCAAGGTTTAAGTCTCCGCCCTTGTAGTTCTGAGGGATCTAGATTTTTGAGGTGAAGCATGTTCATCAATTCTGGGTTGGACATGGCCTTGTATGTCAGGCACAGGTCACCTCTGAGCAGACGGTAAGTGACTGAGTAGAGCTGAAGTTCCTTCAGTCGGGCAGCATAGGACATATTTTTGAGACCCTTTATCCTTTTGGTGAGGAACTTTTGGGGCCTTTCCAGTTGCTGCAGGTGTCGTGTCAGATACATTCCGAATGGGGCATTGTACTCAATCATTGGCCTGATGAGTGATGAGTACAGGGGGACGATGACTTCCCCTTGATCTAGATGTGAATCCCTTCATGATCAGGTGGGCAATGTAGAAGGTCTTCTTAACTACTTTGGCAACGTGAGTATCAAATGAAAGGTTACTGTCAACCTGGGTACCCAGATCCCTGATAACCTCTTCTGTGCTTAGTGGGTTGCCGCCTATATGGTAGCTAGGGGTAACCTTGTTTTTCCCGAAGGGTATGACTATGCATTTTTTGGCGTTTAACTTTAGGCCATGGTTCTGGCACCAGTTTTCCGTTTCTATAAGACCCTTCTGAAGGATATCTGTGTCAGATGTGTTCTCAACTATGGCGCCCAGTTTGCAGTCATCTGCAAATTGTCAACCATAATCCTCCTGTGTTTGCTTGTACTTCTGAAAAGTAGATGCCGAACAGGAGAGGGCCCAGGACTGAGCCCTGTGGGACACCACTTGTGACAGGCTTTGAGTCTGACATGGTGCCAGCAACTCTGACCCTGTGGGTTCTGTCACTTAGCCAATTTGCAACCCATCTTGTGATGTATGGGTTTACATTTAAGCTGATGAGTTTTTCAATGATACCTGAGTGGGGTATTGTGTCGAAAGCCTTTGCCAGGTCGAGGTAGGCTGTGTGGACTGCCTTTCCCTCATCAATGGCCTTGGTGACTGTTTCGAAAAAGTCCACCAGGTTTAAAAGGCATCATCTGCCCTTGACAAAGCCAAACTGGGTTGGATCCAAAGTCTGCAAGTCTCCTATGTCTTTATTTATGAGTTCCATTATGATCCTCTCCATAGCTTTGCAGATCAAGCTTGTCAAGCTGATGGGACAGTAATTTCCTGGGTCGGTGGAGGCACCTCCTTTGTGAAGTGGGACCACAGTTGCTGTACAACACTCCTTAGGCACGTATCCTGAGGTGAGGCTAAGATTAAACAGCTGCCCTAACTGCGGGTTTAATTCCTCATTGAGTTCATGGAGCACACATCCGGGGACACCATCTGGTCCCATGGATGCTGTGTTTTTTGCCTTGGAGAGAGCAGTTCTCACCTGAGCGTTAGAGATGTTTGGGGGGCTATAATTCTCTGGTATAGATATCTCACCCTTTGGGGGGGGGAGAAGTTTGCACTGAACCTATCAGCCAGTATGTTGGCAACGTCTGTAGGTTCAGTAATTTTTACATCATTTTGAACTAATTCTGAGCATATCTGGGAGTTTCCTCCCAGGTTTCTAACATAGCTAAAGAAGGCCTTATGATTGTCCTTGAGTCCTTGGCGACTTTTCTCTCCAAATTTGCCTTGGATGACTTTATGAGAGATCTTAATTTTTTACTTATAATGATCAAGGGTGTTTTCCCTTTTAAGGATTTTGCTCTATCTTGTAGTAGCTTCCTCCTTTTGTTGTAGAGCTTGTTTATGGCTGGGGTCCACCAAACTGGACGCTTGCCTTTGGTACAAAGAGTCTTTGTTTTGTTTGGGATTGCCTGATCCATGCAGTCCTGTAGGTGCTGGTAGAAGGCATTTGTAAGTGATTCAGCGGCTTGAGTAATGGTTTCCAGTCTCGGGGGCCTTAAAAGAGACCACACTAGCTTTTAGAAGTGTGAAGTCGGCTTTTGAGAAGTTCTTCACTGTGGTCTTTTTATCTCAGGTGGGGGCGGGATGTGGACTTCCAGTGAGATTAGTTTATGGTCTGATCTCACCAGTGAAGGGTATACTTCCGGTGTTGAACATTGTGACCCCATGTTCGTGATGATGAGATCTAGTATGTTATCTCCTCTTGTGGGGATGGTGACTAGTTGTTCCATGGCATTTGAGTTTATGAACTCTAGGAACCTTTGGGCTAGAGTGTTGGGGCTTGAGTAGTGATCCCAGTCTATATTCGGGTAGTTGAAATCACCTAGTATGATGGTGTTTGGAGATACATTTATCCCTTCCAGTGTTTTCAGAAAAGCTATGTGAGGTTCCTGAGATTGAGAGGGTGGCCTGTAACATGCTACAAATTGCAGAGCAGTCTTGCCTATGGTTAATTGCACCTGGATGGTCTATTGAAGAGGACAGCCTTAATGGAAATAAAAACCAAAGAATTAAGAATGTTTCCTAGACCATTAACTAAAAATCCTTGGAAAAAAGTTCTAACTTTGATTGATACTTTGCATATGGATGTAACCTTCTCATGAAGCAAGTACTATTTAACTTTAATTAAACTATATCTGTGTGATTTGTTATCATACAAGTTTTAAAATGTCAGGCTAAATTTAAATTTGTATATAGTTAATAATTATCTAACTTGATTGTAAACAGTGATAACTTTTCATTATTGTTTATTGCAAATTTAAAATAAAAATCATCCGAGTAAAAAAAATGTTAAATATTCTTATAGCAAAGTTGCCTGATTAAAAGGATTGTGTTGGCATACATTTTCTGAACCACAAATGTGTTTTTTTTTTTTGGGGGGGGGGGGGAGTAAGATCGATCTAGCAGTGGCAGCAGTCAAGCAGTACCTCTTCATCTCCTAGAGCAAGAAATCTGTATAAAGCCTAAAATCAAGGGGTCACAAAGGCTCTAAAGCAGAATAACATTTTAAATGTTGCTCTTATAAGATTACAAAGTTCCTTGAATGACAGGATTTGTTTCTGAAATAGAGTCTGATACTCCAACTGTATGTCATTATTGACTTCACTCCCCAATGACTGGAACAAACCACACATTGTAGGAGTAAGGGACCCCCACCCCCAAAATTGAAATAAATATCCAAAATTTTTTTTTGAAAATGAAATATTTTGGATGTAAAATACTTCAACACCATTTAAATATATTACATCCGGTTCATAGGTGGTTCCTAGGCTAGCAGCTCTAGAGCCTTTACAAGTCAAGCTATGTTGATCCCAAGTGTCCCCATTTGTTCTTTTTTGGATAGCTACCCTTATCATGAGGGACATGAGTGCCACCCCAGGGATGAATTTGCAATCTCCCATTCAGTTTTCTAGGTTGTGTTTGAATAGGGGCAGTGAGGATCTCTCGTATTTATTATTTATTTTATTTTATATTTGTTGACTGGGATAATCCGACTGGATACATGTCCATTTTCGGCAGAGACCCAGGGAGAAAAGCTCCAGGTAACACAGACAGAACATAATAGATATGAGTAAAACATATTTACAAAGCCCTCTAGTAGGTACTCACAATATACATCGTATGTAATAGTATACAAAAACAACAGGTTGCAGCAAGCTGTTATGAGCAAGAGATGCATACAATATTAAGTTAAATAAGGCATTGAATAAGTAGAGATTAATCGGGGTTAGTACAGGGACAAAGCCAGTGCTCTTAAATACTGTTTCAGGCCTTTTTTGAAGAGACTTAAAGAAGGTTCGAGGGTAAGGTTAGATGGAAGTGAATTCCAAGTTTTAGCAACAACGTTGGCAAAGAGGAAATCACCGGCTGAGTTAATGGCTTTGTGGGTTTGGAGCAACAGTTTATTGGATGGTAGTAGTTGCCTTGAATTACTGTATGGTTTTATGATATTTTTGAGTGCCGGAGTATTTTCAGGGTGGTACAGAATTTTGTGTGCTTCTAGCTTCCTAATGTAATTGCATCTCTCACAAATTGTGTTCTTAGTTGGTAGTAGAGGATGGCTGTCCATGTATATGAGGCAGTTGCTACACCGCCAATATCGACCAGACTGGCAGGAGAAACCGTAGAAAATTGTCCATCCATATTTGCCTGAATCGGAGGGAGAAAGGCCAGGGTGAGCTAAGGGTTGGACTTGTGCCTGTGCCTCTGTATCTTTGTGTTTGATTCTCCAAGCCCAGAAATATTTTTCCACTTTGACTGTGCACTCCAGAGATGTTTTGTTTTGATTTGGTGAGTGAATACATAAATCATACCAACAGTCCGTGTAGATATCTATATTTAATATGGGTCTAGGACTATTGCATGAACGTGCAATAGCCCAAAACCAAATCTACCGGACACACTTTCCCGAAGGTGCTTTTCACTGAAAAGCATTTTCAGAAAAAGTGTGCCGGGTAGGGGAAGGAATGGTGCAGGAATTGCTGTTGCTGAGATTGGACTACATTGGGCATAAGGGAATATTCCCTTTTCCCCACTGTAGTGCGATCTCGGAGTGAGAATATTGAAGCGGGGGTGGGGGGGTACAGGGGGCTTGACCCCTGTGTAAATGTTTTTGTGTTTTTTTTGTGTGTGGACTTTTCAGTGAAAAGCACCTTCGGTAAAGTTTGTCCGGGAGATTTGGATTTGGGCTATAGCACTTTCATGCAATTGTCTTAGATCCATATATATATATATATATATATATATATATATATATATATATATATATATATATATATATATATATGTATATATATATTTATATGTATATATATATATGTATATATATATATATATGTATATATATATATATATATATATATATATATGTATATATATATATATATATATATATATATATATATATATATATTTATATGTATATATATATATTTATATGTATATATATATATTTATAAATATATATATATATATATATATGTATATATATATATTTATAAATATATATATATATATATATATATATATATATATATATATATATATATATATATATATATATATATATATATATATATATATATATATATATATATATATATATATATATATATATATATATATATATATATATATATATATATATATATATATATATATATATATATATATATATATATATATATATATATATATATATATATATATATATATATATATATATATATATATAAATATATATATATATATATATATAGATATATAGGGTCGGATTTACGAAGGCTTGCACGGAGTCTAAGATTAGTGTAAGATGGCAGACAGTCAATATGTCTACAGAGCGATCCAGCAACAGCCGGCAGGGGCGTGCATGAGAGCTTCTAAAGCTAATCTTGCACAGACAGTGTTATGGTATGCAAATTACCTCATTTGCTGCTGAAAGCTATGCAAATGAGATAAATTTGCAATCTAGAAAACACTAACCTCTCCGTGTAAGAGTAGTGTTATTTGCAGAAATGTACTCCGTTCCCCTCCATCAACTGCCAGGTCGTGTGCGATGCCCAGGGCATAATAATGAATGTGTGTGCTGGCTGCCCTGAAAGCTATCACGATTCCCACATCTGGCATCTGATGCAGCTGTACCAGAGATTTGCCAATGGGGACATCCCTGATGGTCACCTAGTGGGGGATGCTGGATACACAATGGAGCCGTGGCTGATGACACCCATCAGAAATGCACACACACCCGAACAAGAACTCTATAATGAGGCACACGCACAAACAAGAAACATTATTGAGCGTGTGTTTGGGATGCTCAAGTCATGGTTCCGGTGCCTGGACACATCTGGTGGAGCCTTGCATTACTCACCAACTTCATGTACCCAAATTGTCATGGTATGTGCCATGCTACACAGTATGATCCTGTGAAAACAGCTGCAGCAGGAACAGCATGGGGCAGGGCCAAACAGCCCCCCACCATTGCCAAGGCCTGCACAGGCACAGAGGAGGAACAACCTGAGCCTGCCCCAGTAGGCAGAAGGAGGCATGCCCGGTATGCCTTGGCCTTGACAAAGAGGCAATGCAAAGCACATACACTGACTCAGTAGGAACCCTGGAAATGACACCTCTCTCTGACTCGCACATACAATAAAAGGGATGCCTAACTTGACACTACCTGTTATCAAACATGTATAGGGAGTGTACTATGTGCATCCGACATAGGCAGCCCTGCAGTATCACCCGAGGCATGATTGCCCGATTTTAAGCAATATAAAGCACTGCTAAACACATTTTACCACTATTTAGCATATTTAAGCACAATTGTGCAGAGTTGCGCACCGTGCTAACTAGCGCAAAGTCAGGCAACATTGAGCAATGTTGGGCAAGGTCGGGCAAAGTTGAGCAAAGTCAGGTAAACACGCTCACACCTGCTTTACTGTTCCTTAAGCAGTCTGGCCTGCCCAGCAGGAAAATAAAAAGCAGTGACAGGGCTCGAACTCAGGATACTGTGCACTATAGTCACAGTACTTAACCACTAAGCCATGACAGCATTTCACTGGCACAGACACAGCAGGACAATTGTAGACTAACGCAAACACAAACAAATGCTGTATCATGCCCTCTGAAGAGGCATATGAGTAATTTCCCCCAGGCCTATACAAACAGATAACAGCAGGCCAGGCAGTGTGATGTGGGTTGGGTAGGCTATGAAGTCACAAACTAATATACATGAAATTGGAAGCTAAGATCTGTAGTACAGTAGTATTCCTCAAGCCAGTATGATAGGCAACAGTACAGACTGAAATGGAGTATCTGACATAGCAGTGCAGGCCTAGCAAATGTGTATAAGTGTCAGGTGAACCCCTCATCCTATATACACCCACAGTAACAATCAGGCGTGCCCCCCGGGTAGAAATATACAAATAATAGCTGTCCCTCCTGTATGTAGAAATGTTGATAAGTCTATGCAGAGTGACTCATGGAAACCCTGCAGGCACAGCGTGCTTCCTGTTGATGTACAACACAAAGGTGAGCCCTGAAGTAAAAACCAACTTGATTTTTCACACACATATAGTATACATGTCCATACTGGGCATACTCACACACAAACAAATTTGGCAAATTTCAGTCAGCAACATACTGAAAGGTCATACTGGGCGTGCTCACACACTTAGGCCATGTTTGTATACAGCAGTGGGCCACACATATCTGGCAGTTGCAGTTCTTACCCCAGAAACTTGTCACTATTCACCAATCCTGCCTTGTGCACACAGTTATATGAAAACACACCCATATAATATATTGGACTCCTGTCATAATCAAACTATGTTCGACAAGCACTTAAGTTGTTCAAAGAAAGTGAAAATTCAAAGATCATCAATAAATCTCCGATCAGTATCATCAATAAACAATGAGCACTCCTAACATTATCCAGTCCATGTTCTGGCAAAAATATTGTCAAAGAGTCCATAGAGAACCATGAAGCTTTCTTTCGCTATGTCATAAATATCAGTGTAAACTCGTATATGTTCTGAGTCAGTGCAGACTGTAAATGAATACAAGTGCATGACTGACATTGCCAACGTCAGACAGGTTCATACATATTTACCCACCTCTCACTGACAAAAGGGCCCATTATCATACCTGGAGATTGTGAAAACCCAGAAATCACATATACAATGGTTAAACAGCTCTTTCCAAACCTAAAAACATGGGATGACATGGTTTCCCTAGCTGTATCATATGTGAACTCCAAAACAAACAGACCCTGCACCTGAACAGTCTGTTGGGACTCACCCTCTGTACAGGATATGAAACTGTTGAATGGGTTACAGCAACATTTGGCCCCCCACTTTTCCCCCAAAAA